>NC_133650.1:135120611-135375075 GCF_009905375.1 Apium graveolens | reverse complement strand
GAAGACAATCCAACAGTCTTGGAAAGGGTACAAGAATAGAATAAGAGCGATTGTTATCTTCCTTAGCAACTAATGAGGAAAGGCTGCAAATAGGCTTGATGCCATTCCACTTGAAAATTTCAAGTTACTTTGTAAATATTGGGGAGATCCTGCAATTCAGGTTTATGTAAAATTTAACTCGCATTTTTTATTTCTGCAAGTATGTCACATGAACGTGTTCTCATTTTAATTTCATATCCTTTGTAGACAAGGGCCGAGAAAAATTCAAAAAGTCATCGTGAGTTCAAAGACACACACACCGTTGGTCCAAAACTGTTTTCCCAGGTTCGACACACCATGGTATGTTCGTGAAATTCAAATTTAATAACTGGGATTAATAAAATTTAAATTTAAACACACAAGTCTTATATTCTGAATTAAGAGCTGATTTTATTTTTTTAATTAATAATGTTCCATGTGATTAGTAAATTAACTGTTAATTTTTTGTACCTTACTGATTTTTTTTGCGATAATGCTGATTTTAATTTTGTAACTCGTAATGTCCCATTTGTTTAGTAAATTAGCTGTTAAATTGAATTTTCTATTCTAAATAGTTAGGATTTTATAGGATTTAATAGCTAAGTAAATTAAGTGTTAATTTAAATTTAGAAAGTGACTTGCATATTACTTATCATTATAAATTTTATAAGTCAAATTTTGATTGCCAAATTACATAAACTTTATAAGTCACTTTTGATTGCCAAATTACATATTACTTATTGTTCTGCATATTACTTATCATTATAAATTTTATAAGTCAAATTACATTTTAGTTTGACTGTCAATTTTACTATTTATTTCTATTTTTTGCGATAGTGCTGATTTAAATTTTGCAACTCGTAATTTCACATTTGGTTAGTAACTTGACTGTGTCAGTTTTCGTACATTGATTTGTTGCTTATTTTTTTAATTTTTCTAGGAAAAGAAAATGCCTGAAGATTAGAAGTCATGTGATGGGCTAGTTTTTATTAAAACTCAAAAGCGCAAGCCTGGACGTGAAAACAAGACTAATACTGATGTCATGAACTACATAAATGTAAGTAATGTATTTTTCAATTAATCCCCCGGATCCATATTATATCTCCCATATATTTTTAATTCTTTATGAAACTGATGTCGACTATTTTGTAGGAAACGATTGAGAAAAAACGGAACTCATTAGAGGGATTTGACGGTATTGAGGAACTAATATCGGGAGGATAAAAGTCCCATGCTCCAGGTTGGCTCATCGGCAGGCATGACACAAAATCTGTAAAAAATGCCGAGACTCCAGCTCCAACAGATTTGTATGTACAACAATTGACAAGAAGATAAAGAAGGACGTTGTTCAAGAAGTGGAATCAAAGATAAATAAGAGGGTTGACGATGAAGTGGATGCCAAGGTAAGTCAGAAGGTCCAGATGAAAACTTAACCTTCATCCTGAAAAGTTAGTCGAAGCGAACCCTGGATTGAAGATAGATATTGGTGACATTTGTGGGACAGTTTCAAGCGACACAGGCCGTGCTGGTACTACCTCTGACCGCAGGGCCTAGCACTTAGTCATGTTGTTACGTATCAACTAGTTAAGTAATATTGTGGTTGGGTATTATGTGGTGGTTACAAAAAGACCATGATTTGTAGTAGATTACGTTATTGGAAGACTTGTACGTTTTAAGTAATATTGCTAGGAAGACTTGTATGCTTAAGTAATATTGCTCTGACTGGTTGTATGGATGCAAATGCCTTCTGAGGCTTAAGTAATGTTGCATGGTATTTATTTTGGGAAATGCAATATTCAGGAGGTTTATTTTTCAATTTTTTTTCTAATGGTGTTGCAATAGGCTCAAATTATGTTGTAGTAGGTACTAAATATGTTTTATATAATTAACCTTTTGTAACATAAACTATGTGCTATAAGTCTGTTGCCATAGGTGAACACAGGGTCCCCAGATGGGCCCCACATGGGGGCCCCACAGATGGGCCCCGGAATGGGGCCCGCTGTGGGGCCAACTGTGGGGCCCACATTTCTGAATAAAATTATAAGGTCTGTTGTAACACATTTATATGTTACTATAGCAACCAAAGTATGTTGCTATTGATATCAATTCTAATTGGAAATGATGTGTTGCAATAGAGTAGCGGCTATGTTGCTATAGATACCTATAATAACTAGCTACGGGTCAACATAGCTTTGATGTTGCCTTAGCCCTTTTTGGGCCTTTAGCAACATTTTTTCGGGTCTATAGCAACACAGTTTGGGTGTTGCTTAAAGCAATCTATGGCGTAGTGTTGTTCGATTTTATGTCATTTTATAATTTGTGTTGTCCTTGTTATTTATGGGAGGAAAACAGAGTTTTTACTCTAAATTTAACATCAATTTCTAATTTTAAGAGCATCATCGACAATAATGTTGTGCATTCTGTTCTTTGTTTTTAATGGGGTTTTAGTTGAATTTTGATGTGTTTTAATTTTAATTTCCATATCTGGGCCTGTTTGTGGATATTAAAATTTAGATGTCCTTTTTTATCTGGGCCAATGAAATTCTCTATGATCTACGATGTTAGTTTGTTAATAACCTAGTGCAATAACCTGTTTTTTTATCGTAATGATTCTTTAATTCTTGATTCTTATCATTTCCTTGTTAGACAAAATAATGTTTGTTTATCGTAAATAGTTGCTTCTTTCTTGATTCTTATCCGTATTTTATGTACCTTGTTAGACAAAGTACATAATTCCTGAGGAAGGCAAGGATTGGGTAATTAAAAGCCTTGCTGATGACTGGAGGGTATATAAATCTCGTGTTAAGAGTGCATGTTATACCAAATTTGATACCGACACTGAAAGGATGAAAAGCAGGCCTGCATATATTCCAGTGGAACAGTTCAAGCTGCTTCTCAAGTACTGGAGTGATAAATCACTCAAGAAAAAAGCTGAAATAAATCAAAAAAAATCGAAAGATTGTGACTGATACTCATACTGCTGGGCGCACTAGTTTTTCTCAGATTCGTAATGAAATTGTATGACGTACCCATATTTGTTGTTTACCAGTCCCTTCATTTATTTCTTGTAAGAAAACTGATACATTTTATTTTATTCTAGAAAATTGGTAAAGATGCCCTGTGCACAAGAAACAAAGAAGGCAATTTATCCAAAAACCCGCAAAGGCCATAAAATGATGGTAAAAATAGTACTTTTATATTTCTCGACCAATTTTACAAGTATTTTTGTTCATAAATTGCATCTTTAGATTTATGACAAATTTTACAAGTATTTTTGTCAATAATTAACCCTGCTATATTCTTCACAAATTTTACAAGGAGAAATTATATTTTATTGAAATTAATGTTTGTTGCTCAATTTTATATGTAGGAAAAGAAAAATGGAAAAACTGATCAAGAATTAACTGATGAGGATGAGGAGATGGCAGACCTTGATCTTGCAGCTCATGGGCCTAACTGGCTTGTTGGAAGGAGTGGCATAACAAGGAAGACGAAGAAAAAAATTGACAAAAGAGGGAAAAGCAGATTCTTGGGAACTGGAAAAAGCAATTGAAAGCTAGCTACTGTAATGGAGGAGAAAATGTAGAAGAAGCTAAGGAAGATTTTTGAAAAACTTGGTGAACTGAATCCTGGTCTAAATATTGATGTTGAAGAATTATGTGCTCAAAGTTCTACCGAGGTTGATGAAAATGAAGATGATTATGAGGATGCAGAAAAAGGGAGCGACGATGATGGTGATGCAGATGGAGATGAAGTTGCAGGGGCCATCTGATGTTTACTTTAATTTATCTTTAAGTTATCTGCAGTTTGGTATAACTAGCTTCTTTTGTTAAATTCCAACTCGAATTTGGTTTAGTTGTGTGCGACTAAATTCTCTCGCGAATTTGGTTTAGCTAGCTATTGTTATTTTCAAATAGACCTAAATTATGAATGTTTGTAAGGATGATGTTGGGACAGCCTGAGAGCTGCTTTTAATTTGGTCATGGTACTTTGAATGACAATTGCTTGGTTTTGTGGCATAAAAAATGCCTGGCTAGTATATTTTACAAACAGTTCCTTTCATTTTTTTAAAAAAATAATGTTGCAATTATGTCCAAATTCGTTGCCATTTAAAATTACATCAGCCATAAAATATTGCAGTTGGTTCAAATTTATTGCAATATTTGTTAAATTTGACCAAAAATTCATTGCAATAGGATTAGTTAATGTTGCCTTAAGGTGGTTATTTAGCAGACAAAAATATCTATTGCAATGATTTTACTGTGTTGCTATAAAAAATATTTTGTTGTAAAATATTATCTATTGCAATGAGGTTGTGTTGCTATACATGGCTCAAAACGTTGTTATAGGACCCCTATTGCATCACCACCGGATGCAACGCCAAAATTTTCCATATTTGGTGCCATATTTTCTACTGCAACATAAAAAGCCCTTTAGGCAATAAATTTTTGATGTTGCTATATGCATTCTATGGTGTAGTAAACTATATCAAGGTCAATAACAATGGTGGAAATCCCGAATCAAGTTTCTGCTTATTAACTTTGATATTGAATAAGAACTTATGATCTTGGACTGTTAACTCTGATATATGGATTGGTTTATGATACTGGACCATGCCTAGGCTCATTATCTCTGATTTTGAATTCGGGTTGAGATCCAAAGATCTGAGGTACATTTATCCATGATATTATTGAATATGGGTTTATGATCCTAGATTGGTTACTCTGATAAGTCTTCACAGACTTTAGAAGAAATCTTTGATCCCTAATGGTATATCATTGATCATTGATTATCTTCCCAGAATTCAAATCTGGAAAGGATTTTGACTTAGTCAATTGCAACTTGTAAATGAGGACTCAGATATCATCTGATGAGTTCATAAGGTATACATCTTCATGGAAGTTGAGGGATATCAGGAATTCTGCCACTTAAAAGAATCCTAATTTCCCCTCTCAAAAGGAACATTTCTGAATCTCTTGACTGAGAGTTTCCATCATTTAAGGTGGAAGGCAACTTTTCTATGAAAAGGATTTTCTTGCAGGTACACTTGGATGTTTGTAGATTTGAGTGAGTGACACACTACGAGACTGAGTGACAAATACTTGAGTTTAGAGTGGAGTGAAACACAATATGAGATCACTAAACAAAAATCACACACTTGCACTGTGAGGAAATAGTTACAATATATAATCTCTTCACTTGGTTGTTTGATCCTGAGGTTCCATTCTGATATATTTTGAAGGATTACTCAATGAAGGGGAAGAGATTATAGAAATATTATCAAGATATTATCAAGATTCAATAGTTTTTATGAAACTAAGAAGGGGAGTTTCCTACTTTATTATACTAATGTGGGGATTCTTCATCTTAGGGGGAGAGATTATTAGGTTTCGATTTTCTGAGTTCCAAAATGATTTCTATGTGCTATATGGGAAGATTTGAAGACTATTGAAGAAAGTATTTGGAAGACATATCTATCTGTAACTTTATATAAGGGAGAGAAGAATATGTTCTCTGCTAAAACTGAATGCGTATAGAAGATGCGGTAGATATAAGATATCATTATTTCCAAGTCCAGAGATGAACATTGAAAGCTGATTGAAGATTTTTTGGTTATGGTTAGTTGAGTTATCCTCCAAACTATGGCTTCTCAATTATTATTTGACTGTCAGGTGTAATAATCAAATAGGTGGAGATTGTTGAGCAAGATTAAAGTTGTATGTATAACTTAACAATACTGGTTTGGATAAGTCAACATAGAACAAAGGACTTTGAAATATTCTACATTCCATTAGAATCAGTATAGATTATTTATTGGGCATTAAACGATGGTTTTGGTAGCTACAGTGAAGAAGACATCAACATTGAACTGTATGAAGTTCATTAATATGTTCAGGCAATGAAGGAATAAAGTTGAAGTCATTCAAAGTAGTTATCAGGATCAGTGTAAAGACCTCAAGGATTCTTAGTGAAGTTGTTTATATATGGTAGAAGGCTTGATAATGATTTAAGAAGATATAGTATGAAGGCCTGAGAGTGGAACTAGTCACCTGTGAACCAGACTACTACACAAGGTGTCAGTGATTCATGAAAGGAAACAAAGTACTATCATTAGGAAGATTGTCAAGTGAGGTTTTGTATCTGGGAATATAGGTTTTATGATTCAGACGAAGACTCAAGAGAGAAGACTTGAAGATAGGACAGCTTTAGGATTGCAGTGCTCTACAAAAACTAAGTCAAAGTGATCACCACCTTGGAGTAGGAGTCATTATGATCAGTATATTGATTATCAGAAGTAATATCCTGGAAATACTATAATAATTGAGAAATTACGACTGTATTATATCATAATAAAGGTGAATTATGTGTTTTATTATATTGTTAAATGTGATTAGTCATAAAATCTTACCTGTTATGTGCCGTATGCATTCCGTATAGTCAGAATATTTTTCGGGTATTTTATTGTAAGTCAAATGCTTTTATATCAAAAGTTATATGGCCCAAACTTCGTTTCAATAGCTGATATTTCATATAAAATAATTGGCCTTATTTGGCATAGTATGGCCTATACCGTATCGATATTCTGAACATCCAGTTAATTTAGAAATTTTCTCGTTTCCCGAAAAATGACTTTTCCGGGCCCCTTCGGGTGCTAAAAACCCTACAATAATCACTTTTTTATTTTTATAGAATCGTGGGACTTTTAAATATTTCATTTCTTTTCATTTTTTGAATTATTCACAATTTTTGGGAATTTTTGGCATATATTTTGTATTTATTGGATATTTAAAATTTAAAAATTAATACCCAAAAATTATTAATTAAGGGCCAATTAAATTTTATTTAGGGATATAATTAGGGCCTAAATTTTAATTAGGGGTATTTTTCTTATTACTATAAACAACTGAGATTTTATCAATTAATTATAAAAAAATCATTAAAATGTTTTATTTTCTGAAATATCTGTTTGGGGATGAGAGTTGTGTTCTTGGAATTCCCTGAAAGATCGAACACTGATTTTGAGAGTTTTTGAAATCGAAACCATATCATGTGAGTATCCAAATTGATCCTCTTGATCTCCTCTATTTGTTTATGCAATCAATTTCACGTTTTGATTCTTGGATTTTAAATTCGTAAATTAGGGTTCTTGACTGTGATTTAGGGATTTTTGATTCTGGGGTTATGTGATGAAATTGATCACTTGAATAACTTCATATAGTTTTTTACAATCGATTTGTCCTATTTATATCATCAAATGATAGCTTGAATTGATAGTCTATGTTTTAGGATTTATGTGATTTTTGATTTAATCATTTTTGAATTTAGAGGAATCTGAGGTTAGTTTGTTAATAGGGCTTTGATTATGCAGTTCATAAGCTTTATTTTAAGCTATAGTTTGTAATTTTTCATGTACGAATTAATGAAATCGAGTTGTGGCCGGATTTTACTTTGATTTGATCGGAGAAATTGTTCTGAGGGTTATGAGGAATTATTGATTAATGCTTAGAATTGAATTTGGAATCGATCCCCTACAAAACCTGGTACAAACGGTGCGTATATTGGCTTGAATTCGAGCTCGTCGGAGGAAGAAACGGCGGTCGGAGTTCTTCGACTGTGGCGGCCGGAATCTGCACAAGGTTGACGGGGAGAAGAAGGGGTTGACGGGGTTGTGATTCTGGGGTGCTGTTGGGTGAAAACCCCATTCGAATCGATCAGAAACTTCTCGAATTGATCGAGAAAATGGTGGCCGAAAAACTGGGCTCGTCGCCGGAGTTGAAAGCGGCCGACGACCCGGTGGAGTTCTTGGGAACCCGAGATCAACCCGGTTTGAAACCCGGTTTTGATCCTGTTTTTCCCAAACTCAGTTTTGAAAATTTGTTTTTCAGTTTCTATTTTATTTTTATTTTTATTTTATTTTATAAATTCGAAATTCAGTTTTTATATATTTAATAAATTGATTAATTAATTTAATTAATTAATTGATTTATTTTATAAATAAATCTGAACTGTTTTTATTATTTTAAAAATCCAAAATTTTATTTATTTATTATTTACTTATTATTTATTTAAATTGATTAATTATTTGATAATTAATCAGTTTATTTTAATAATTTTTAATAAATTTATTTTAATTCCAAAAATTATTGAAAATCATTTTTAATTTTGATTTTTCATAAATAATTATTTAAAATTATATTTGAGGTTCAATTATTTTGAATAATTTATTATTTTGAATAATAATTGATTTATTCTTATTTATTGAATAATAATTGAACCGTTTATCCGATTTAATCGAAACGAAAGCTCTTAGACTCAAAAAATAATCTGTTTTCAATAAAAATAGTTATAAATCTTAATTTCTTTCAGGAACGAGTCAACTTTCGATATTTATTTATTTATAGACCCTATTAATTATAAATGCAAGTGTAATAAATTCCAAAAAAATTAGGAAACGAGTAAGATATTGTTCGATAATACGAGTATAGATCCGATTTCAATTCTAAAAATATTTTCAAGCCTAAAATGACAATGTGACTTATGTGCTATGTGATTTATGTGGTTAATCGAGTCCTAATTGCTAGATATTTATTATACGAGCCAGTTAGATTCGTACGGGTAGACGATAAGGGCAGTGTAAAGTCAGATTGATATTTGATTAAGATATGAGTCGACTAAATAAGTATCTTTCTTTGATAGATATGACCCCAGCAAGGCGGATCAAGCCAGTGTTTGGGAACTGTGATATATCTGGGGTAGAACACTTATCAAGCAAGTTTTTCCCCTATTCTAAATCTAGAATAGTGAATTGCTTTACTTTATTCAAATTCTCAACTCAATAAATATTGATCATTCTTGTTCATAACCACTGGTACACAATTACTGTTCCTCTGATTATACTATCACTTTGATTTTTGATTTTTTTTTGATACGATAAACACTCTATTCATATTCCAATAGATTATGCAATATTTATATCTAAATGTATATCTCAATGATTGAGATAACATCGAAGCATACCGATAGTTCCGGATGCTTGTCCTATGGACTGGATGGTTACGATTAGGGTCAGGAATGAATTGGACCCTGGTATGAAATATGGAGGCCAGAAATGAGCCTGGGTACCTTGTTATGACGTGGGTATATGTGAATAGCAAAGATCCGTACTGTATCTGACTGATCAGCATATTACAGTAGTGTGATTGTTGAATCTAGTCTAATTTATGGTAATCGCCGATAGCGGCCTTCACTATCCTTTGCGGAGATGCATAGTTACATATGAAAATAGATTATCGGTTCATTTAATTGTCTTTTAATATTACATATATATATTGTGGACTTGTTGAGCAATTATGGCTCACCCTTATTGTTGTTATTCACCTTGTTTTTCAGTTAAGGCGGAGAATGAAACTCATTCGTACTCGAGTGGTAAAGAAGCGAGTAAAAAGGCGGGACCCTCTGGCACCAAAGGTGCTAATCCTAATTCAAGAAGAAAGTTTTGAATTACCTGAGTAGGTGTAATAAAGATAAGATGTAGTAAGTGTTTAAATAAAGGAATTTAGTTTTAAAACATGTGTAGATAGCTGGTTTGTAATAAAGAGAACTTGTAAGAATTTTAATTTGGGTTTGTAATAAAAGTAGTGAATTATTCTTGTTTTCATACTTTAACCTTAAAGATCCTGAGTAGTAGAAGAAAGGGGTTAGATATATGTTTACATAATTACTGTATAGGTTTAATAATGTTGTTAGTTGGCAAGTAACCCCCGGATCTAGACCCCGGATTTGGAGGGTGTTACAAATACAGTTCTATATCTCAGTACAGGAACTGGTCTTGACTTAGTACGAGCCGCAGGGAATAAACTAAAGTAAAATAAAAGTCAGATGTACATTTTTTATTACCCTGCTCTCCAGTATGGTCAATAAGCATGGAATGGATATTTCTCCAAAGGAAAATGAATCATCTAGCTTCTTTTTATGTTGAGGTCGCAACTTAGAATGAGCATGAAAGAGAAATTCATTACATATGCTACCATGGCCCCCCCCTACTAGATTCCTAACGAGCTATCAATCATAACCTAGCTTCCTTAAACCTTAAGGTCGCAAGTTAGAAGGTTTCTAAAGGATATAGCACTTTACAAGGATAAATGAGTCGCCACTCACTTTCCTGGAAGACTCAAGCTTGCAACTAAGCCTATCTAAGAGGAAGGAGTCATAACTCAGCCATATAAGGAGGTCATAAGTTGCAAGTTAGCTTCCATATAGACTTGTTGTCACAACCTGTTAATTTGTCTAAGGTAAACTCCATGTTTTCTATTTAGTCGCGAGTCAGAAGGTGATAAAGAATATCTAAGTAGTAATTAACCCCTTCATGGTGCCTAGAAGTCACAAGTTAGATACTTGAGTGTCCTTGGAGTAGTTCTAATCGTAGGAAAGAAATATTATGAGGTGAAGTGACCTACCTAGCTGCTAGTACTCGCAAGTAAGGGGTCTTTGATCTTCTAGTCACAAGTAATAAAGGAAATGCACTCCAGGGATGCAAGTGGATTGATTTTACAAGCTGTAAATTGATTTACATGGTCAATATCAAGCCACGTATTCTACTCTATCTCCTCTACCTATCAGCCTATATAATCAATCAAGAAGCAGATTGGAAAAGGAACTTCACATAAAATATTCAAGGGAAGCTCTACAGAATTTATTTCTCAGAGAATTTTTGATTTCATTTATTGAAATTAAGGAGAGAAGTGCTACCCAATTTGATTCACACCTTTTAAAGTCTTACAAATTTGTAACATTCATCATTTATAGCTTTTTAGTTTGTATTAATTATCATTTGATAAGAGCTATAGATCTTTAGAGTGATAAAAAGAACCCTAGATTGATAGGCCATTGTATTTGGTTCTTTTTATATTTGTAGCTTCGAATCTTTTGTATTTGGAGTTGTAAGCAAACCCTCCGGGTATTTATACTATGAATAAAAGTATATTTACCTAGAAATCTCTCTGTGCGTTTATTTCATTTTTATAGTTTCATTATATGCTGCATTATTTGACGAAAAATGAAGAACATACATTCGCCCCACCCCTTGTATGTACTTTTTGGACCTAATAAATTTGTCAGGTGTAGGAACTGAACTGTCAGGATTTCCTGTGTCGGGATTTTGACTTGTATTGTCAGGAGCTGCTTCGATTTGAAGTTCTCTTGGTCTTCTAAACAACTGAGCTTCTTCTTCTTCATCACCTTCTTCTTTGTAGAGATTTAGATTTGGAAATTCAATTGGTCTAGGCATAGGATTGAGAAACACAGGATCAACTTAAACTTTATGACCCTGAGACTGAGGTGTTTCGGGTATTTCTTCAATCTTGACCCCACTGGATCTAGTTCTTCTTTAAGAAGGAACTATTGTTTGTTGAACAGCTCTTGAACTTCTTCCTCTTTCTCTTCTTCCACTTCTTGATCCTCTAGCATTAGCTCTTCCCCTAGAGGTACCCTGATTTGCAGTTTGAAGTTGATTGAGAATTTCCTCCTATTACATGAGCATTTCTTCATTTGACATATCAGAAACTTTATCAGCCAAGTGGATGAAAGCTCTTCTTTCTTCCAATTGTTCAACTTTTATATCCTTATGGTAGAGAGTGATACTTACAACAGATTTTGTCTTAAAAGTTCTGTAAAACCTCATAGCATCATCAGGATTATCAATGATCATCTCATCTTCATCAGGAATTGCGGATACTGATTACTTTTCCATCAGGATCTGAGAAGGAGTCACTGTCTGAGTTTTTACAGTCTTTGCACCATCCTTAGAGACATGAGTTGACTGTGTGGTTTGAGTTTGAGTTTGTAACCAGGTTTCAGATTGAACCACCACAGCATCAGAGGTCCCTTTACCTTAATTATCACCATCATTATTAGGATTGGCATATTTCCTCAATATTGATTCAGGTGTGCATTTTGTCTTGGCTACCATCTCCCCCTTTTTGGTATCAAGACCCTGTAATAAAGAGAAGATGGCATCCAGTTTCTGATTAGTAGCATTTTGACTAGCTTCAATAGCTTCTAGTTTCTCAGTCATCTGTTCATGTTTAGCCTCCATGCTCAACATCCTTTTTACCAAGCCATTATGCTTATTATTTGCCTTTGATGGTCACAGTAAGATCAGCAACCTCCTCTCTCAGATCAATATTAGAGTCTTTGATTGAAGAAATGGAAGATTGCATCCCTTTAACCAGCACAGTTATAGCTTTGATGACATTCTTTAAATCAGGATTTGAAGTAATAGTTACAGCATGATCAACAAGAACATGAGCAACATCCATATAAATTCTTTCACCAGCCAACCTCTAAGAATGATTCCACTCATATGCTCTTTGTTCATTGAGAGTAGCATAGCTTGATGAAGATCCATGAGTAGACATTGTGGAAGCCTCAATAGCAGTTTTGAGCTATACATTAGCAGGATCTTTACCATCAGAATCAGAATCAGACTCAGAATTAGAAAACTTTTCAGGAACTGGCTCATCTACTTTGCCTTTAAGCTGTAGATCAGGAATTGGCTTAGAGGGCTCAGCTTCCTGTGATGAACCTGACAGAACAAGGAACGCCTAAGTCTCTTTATTCTTTTAAAGTGATCTCATCATTTCTCACATATAATTACTTTGGAGAGTAATATTTTGCTCACTTTTATCACTCAATTTTACCTCTCCTTTTTCCAGTTCAGGAGACTGCCTCTCAGTATTTCTATTTTTCACTAAGTCTTTTCCCACATTCTCACTAGAAAGGCTCATTTCACTCACAAGAGAAGAAATAAGAGGTGGCAAAGAAAAGTGGCATGCGATCATATAAATTGGGGTATCCTTATATAAAGAGCTATTTACAGTCATACTATCATATAAAGTAGCAGTGTGAGAAAGAGATGTACCTGTTGGACCTGTTTCCATTTAAATAGCAGTAATTGGAGGTACTAAAATTGCTCCAGTATTATCCCTTGCAGTAACCAACTCAACACCTTGATCAGGATATGTGGTTTCAGGAAAAGCAGCATCAGGATTTGACTTGTCAGGAACTGTTGTGTCAGGAAATAACCCTGTGTCAGGATTTGAGATTTGCCTGCATCAGTACTTTGAACTTATGGTTCTTGCGTGACTGGAGGTTTAGAAGCTACTTTAACACTTTGAGTTGAAGGTTCTTGTATGCTTCCCTTAAAGACAGGATCATCTATAACAATATCCAATTTTGTTACGTGCTTCTGATGAGCTTCCTTTTGTTGAATGTGTTCTGGAACTTCAACTTCCACAGAAATAGAAGTCCCTTGAGCATTGTCAGGAATAGTTCTTTGTATATTAATGCCTTCACCCTCACTTTGAGTGGGT
Organism: Apium graveolens; assembly: GCF_009905375.1. Lineage (NCBI taxonomy): Eukaryota > Viridiplantae > Streptophyta > Magnoliopsida > Apiales > Apiaceae > Apium > Apium graveolens. The sequence continues at coordinate 135,361,687 of NC_133650.1, read as the reverse complement.
GGTTCTTGTGTGGCTGGAGCCTCAACAGCTACACTTCCCTCACTCTCTTATAGGAGACCTTAATGTATTTTTATGGAGGTGAGTCAGTCTTGGCTTGATCAGGAATTGAAATAACTTCATCAGGAACTGATGAAGTTTTTCTTTTAGGATATAATTTTATCTGACCAGGAGTTGCATGAAGTGGCATCTGTATCTTGACTGTGGTTGTTTGAGATTAGCCAACTTTATCAATCTCCTTTTCTTCTTGGGAGTTTATTTTTCAACAACGGTTTGTTGTTCTTCAGTAACAATACCAGTAACCTCCATTGGTTTTACTCTGAGCTTGAAAGAAAATGGCCCTTCATCACTGTCAGTATTTGATGGGTCATCTCTCAACTTGACACCAGCCCTAGTTGTAGCTTTTCTCTTCTTTACAGCCAAATCCTGTTTAGTTCTATGAGTTGGCACATACTTAGTCCTTAATCTACCTTGTTTCTTATATGATTTAGGTGAAGGTGAACCAACTCTTGGACCTGATTGTCTTCCCGGCACATCAGTCTCAGCTAGTGGTTTTGATTTTACAACTGCTTCTTTTTTGGAAGAACCAGATGTGGAAATGTGTTTAGATTTGGGAGAAGAAACAACAACACTTGGGTCAGGGTCAGGGTTGGATGTGCCCTGTTCCACAGTGTCAGGATTTGCCAATGTATACTTATATGGAAAGACCCTTGTCAGGAACTACCACATCTCTTTTGGAAACTGAGCCCCGCATGGAAACTTTTCCTTTCTTTTTGCCAAATCAGACAGTGATTTTGTTGTTATTTGAAAAATATACAACAATTCATCTTTATCGAATGTAACATCAGGCACGAGATTAGTAAATATTAGCTGCAAGAATCTAGTATATCCTATAGCACCATCCTTTTCACTTAGTCTAGCAATCAGGAATTGTAATATAGTATTACTATAATTAAATTTTAGACCTTTGATCAAAGAAAACCCTGGCTGCAGAGATACAAGTGGAAGGGCATCAAAATTGGTTACTTTATTCAGAAAAGCACGAACTATATAGTCAAAGTAGAAGTTCCACTCTTTCCTGAACTTAATCATGTACAATTCCCTAGCCTTGGTCAATTCAGTACTGTGCCCAATTTCTCTGACAAACTCAAACAGAGTTGTAGTTGGTGTGATCACAGCTTCCTGATTATCCAGTGAAGGTAGCTTCAAAGATTTTTCCATAAAATCAGCATTAATCTCATATTCCTAGTCACAAGTGAAGAAAAATAAACCTTTCTCAGCATCGATTCTTGCATTGTCTCAAATCTACATTACATGTTTATATCATACTTTGAAAGGAGATGTTAGTGCATACCCGATGTGACTTTGGGCCAGAAAATCTTGGACAAAGCGAAAATCAGAGTGAACGCCATCAGGATTCAAGGGAACCTTAAAGTTATTAACAACAAAAGTTTTATCATTAAGCATATACTTGGTGGAGGTGATCTTGGAAACAGAATCAGTATTTTCCATTGTAAGAATTAGGGTTTTTCTGAGAAATTTTAGGGTTCGAAAATTTTCAGAGTGAGGGAGTTTGAAAGATGAACAATTGTTTGTATAGTGAATTTGATTAGTTTCGTCAAAAATTGATAGAGAGAGAATACACAGCTAGACGCAGTTACACATGGCAGCAGTTAAATAATTAGTGGACCATATAATATGTAAAAGTAGTTAATAGTGCATGGCTTTTAAGGAAAAATCAAATGATAGTGTGCATATTAACTAGCAATTGTAATTTCACATCATTTTGAATTACAAACGTCTCCATAATTATGCACAAAAATCTGTCTCAAATATACTGAATTAAATCAAGTATCAATTAAGAAAAATAATTGTACAAAATTACAAAATACTCGCAGTCAGTATCTGAGCTTATTAAGATTTCATTACCTCATCAGAATTTGACCTTGTCAGGATTTGACATACCTCGTCAAGATTTGATTATCCATGTCAGTATTTGACTCACCCGGTCATGATATGGTGTGTCAGGATCTGGCTAGTACAATCAGGATTTGACGGATCATTTCATGTCATAGCTGATCATTCCAAGTTCATGTATGAGCTTTACAAAAGTTGTTTCACCATGTAACAAGTCTTTCACCCAAATACTGAGAGCCACATGAGGTACTCTTTCTGCCAATTTTGCATCCTATAAAATCAGCATCTGAATAGCCTATAAGACTAAAATCTGATAATCTTGTATACCATAAACCAAGAGATTGAGTCCCCTTCAAGTATCTCGAAATTCTTTATACAGCAACCAAATGAGGTTCTCTTGGTTTGGCCTGAAATCTTGCACACAAACAAGTTGCATACATAATATCTAGTCTACTAGCAGTCAGATATAATAATGAGCCAATCATACCTTATAAGCAGTGATATCAACCTCATTACCTTGATCAGGATCCAACGTAGTAGCAGTGGTTGTTGGAGTTGTAGTTGTAGAACTTTCCTGCATACTGAATCTAGTCAATAAATTCTTTGTGTACTTAGACTGGTTATTGAAAATTCCCTCATCAGTCTGTATGACTTGCAGTCCAAGAAAGTAGCTTAGTTCCCCCATCATACTCATTTGATATCTTAACTTCATAAGATCAGAAATTTTTTTGCGCAACTTGTTGTTAGTAGACCCAAAAATTATGTCATCAACATATATTTGAACCAAAAGCAGATCACTACCCTTATTTATGTAAAATAAGGTTTCGTCAATTATACCTCTTTTGAAACCACTCTCAATCAGAAATTTATCAAGTGTTTCGTAACAAGCCCTTGGTGCTTGTTTGAGTCCATATAATGTTTTGTCAAGTCTTTACACATGGTTTGGAAATTTTGGATCAATGAAACCAGGTGGTTGCTCAACATACACCTCATCTTTTAACTCTCTATTCAGAAAAGCACTCTTGATATCCATCTGAAAGATCTTGAATTTCTTATGTGCAGCATAAGCTAATAAAATCCTAATAGCTCCCATTTTTGCCACTGGAGCAAATATTTCATCATAATCAATGCACTCTTGTTTTGAATAACCCTTTGCAACAAGTCTGGCTTTGTTCCTGATTATTGTGCCATCTGAATATATTTTATTTTTGAAAACCCACTTTGTGCGAACTACTGACTTGTTCTTTGGCCTAGCAACAAGTTTCCACACTTCATTCCTTTCAAACTAATTCAACTCTTCCTGCATTGCTTGAATCTAGTTAGCATCTTTGAGTTCATCCTCTACTTTTTTTGGTTCCTCTTTAGAAAGAAAATTGCGATAGAGGCATTTATGCTCAGTTGCACTCCTTGTCTGAACACCAGCATCAGGATCTTCATTGATAAGATCATGTGTATGATCTTTTGTCCATTTGACAACATGTGGTAGTTCAGTCCCATTTCCTGATGCCCCTGCATTGGATGCATCATCTTCATGTGAAGCTCCCCATGTGTCAGTGCTGTTATTTCCTGATTGAGAAGAGCTTCCATTTGTGAATTGTTCACCAAATTGATCTTGAGGCTCAGTTGAATGATCTCCTCCTGATGAGCTATCATTAGTTGAACTAGGAGAATTTCCAGTTGATCCGGTATTTCCTAATTCATCAGTATCAACAGGATTTGATTCGTTAGAGTTATGATTGTCTTGATATTGCTCCCCTCAACATGTGCATCTTCAATAATTAACTCTAGATCGGGATCAGTATTGTCATCAGGATATGATTCATTGTTAGGATTTGACTTGTCACCAGGATATGATTCATCGTGAGGATTTGACTTGTCATCAGGATTTGATGAGTCATCGGGATTTAGATCTTCTCCTGACTTGAGATTTTTGTTGGCAAATACAAGTTTTTCATGAGTGTCTTCTTCAAATCCAGGAATCTTCTTATCATCAAAGGAGACATGGATTAATTCAACAATTGTTCTTGTTCTCAGATTGAACACTTTATAGACTTTGGAAGAAGGATCTCCAACAAAAATACCCTCATCAGCTTTTCAGTCAAATTTTCCAAGCATTTCAGGATGTGTTCTCAGTATAAATATTTACATCCATAAATATGAAGATGCTTAAAGCTTGGATTCTTCTCTTTGATCATTTGATAAGGAGTTAGTCCATGTCTGTTAATCAGAGTCAGGCTCTAAGTTAAACATGCAGTGTTGACAGCTTCAGCCCAAAAGTTTGTTGGTAGATTGGCTTCAACAAGCATTGTTCTTTCAGCTCCAATTAAGGTCATGTTCTTTCTTTCCACAACACCAATTTACTGAGGTGTGCCAGGAGCTGATAATTGTTGAGAAATTCCCTTGTATCTGCATAGCTCATCCATCTTGCTGTTTTTGAACTAAGGGCCATTATCAATCCTGAGTACTTGCACTTTGTACTTGGAACCATTCTCAATTAATCTTAGATGATTCAAAAGAACATTTGGAGTTACATCTTTGATGTGCAAGAAAAATACTCATGTAAATCTAGTATACTCATCAACAACAACTAAAGTGTACCTTTTCTTGTTGATTGACATGACATTGACAGGACCAAAGAGATCCAGATGTAACATTTGATATGGCTTCTTGATAGATGATTCTGATTTGCTCTTGAAAGAGGTTCTTCTTTGCTTGGATTGTTAACATGCATCACACAAACCATCAGGAGAGTAATACATATTTGGTAGACCTCTAACTAAATCTTTCTTCACCAATTCATTAAGATTGTTGAAATTTAGATGTGAAAGCTTTTTGTGCCAGTTCCAACTTTCATCTACTGATGGCTTGCTAATTAAGCAAGTTTCAGGTCCATCAGTATTTGCATGAAGTTCGGCTTCATAGATGTTTCCATGTCTGTACCATTTGAAAACAACCTTCATTGTTACTTTATGAACTACTTCACAGGGAGTGTCATAAATACAACAAAGTATCCTCTGTCAGCAATTTGACTGATGCTTAAAATATTGGGTTTCGATCCTTCTACCAGTGCAATATTTTGAATGCTGACATTTTCAATAATTATGTTGGCATATCCCAGTATTTTACCTATATTTCCATCACCATAGGAAACCATTGGGTCAGCCTTCTCCTCATATTCTGACAATAGGGATTTATTTCCAATCATATGTGCAGAGCATCCACTATCCAGTCCTAACACACTCTTTTTATTTCCCTACAATCAGAAATATGGAGATCAATTAAAAATTTAAGAACCCACACTTGTTGGGTCCTTTCTGATATCTTATCTTTATTGGAAGCAGAAGACTTTCTGTCAGGATTTGGCTTATCAGGATTTGGTGTTAGTGTGTGCGCCCTAGAGACAACACTATTATGTTTATGTTATGAGACATTTGGATTATTAATTATGATTCTATGGATTATTCTTTAAAAATATATAATATTTTTATTTTCTGCGATAAAATGTTAGATTAATAAATGTCCTTGGAATATGATATGTAAATTTATATCTCTAAGTACGTGACTTAGAAATGAGATTATGAGAATAGTATTGATATTGCTAAAGGTCCCTAGTCAAGTATTATTGTTAAGGGACGATAATAAATACATTGAGACTAGTGTGTTTGTTGACTGATGGTCACATCTCATTGATCATAGGTATGGTGATACTAAAGTCAAAACACAGGCACATGTATTAGATACATGGTGCTGGATTGACTCATTGTGAGATACTACATGTTTTATAGTGTCATAAGTTCATCTCACAGTGATAATGATGTATTTGTCCTTAGACCCGAAGTCATTATATTTCTGTAAGAGAATTAATATACTTTGATACTATTGAAAATTATCCTTGACCGGGTAATAATGAAAGTAGACATTGGTGGGTATATTATGAATCGTTTGAGAAATATGAATGATCTAAATGGGATATAGCTCTCCTATATTAATGAATGATATTTTTTGGCCTCTTGATTGAGTAAGACTATAAAATGCATGGTCGTGCTCAAATACTGATTTGTTTAATAGTTTAATCATTGATTAGGGAAACAAGGATTAAATGTTACAGAGGATGACACAATGCATGCATCGAGTTTGATCTATAATATAAGGCTAAAGGGATTATATTAGTATATTATTCATGAAATGTTTAATTGAATCATCAATTATTATTATCATTTGGGTAATAATGATGTATTACTAGATGTTGCTCATTGTTTATAATTTTATTATTGGATATTAAAATTATTGCCAATGTAATAATACCTAAAAGGGTCACACACTAAGAACGTTTAAAAGGAGTTTTAATTTAAATTTCGAATTTAAATTATATGATTATTAATTCAGCATTAGTTATTTAATTAATTGAGTTGAACTTAATTAATTAAATCATAATTTGAATTTTAATCTAATAACCCATTCAATTTGGTTTTACATGAAACCCAAAATGGATTATGGTTAAGCCCAATATCTCTCTCCCCTATATATACATAATGATGTATAATTTTAGGGTTACGCAGCTCTACGTTTTAGAGAGGCTAGAGAAAGAGATAGAGAAATAGGCAATCTATTCGGTTAGTATCGGATCCGTGATCATTGAACGATCGTACATTCGTGTAGATATCTTTGGAGAGCAGATCTTTGCAAGAAGGGCTGTTGTGATTCATTAAGCTAAGGACTTCCATTATTATGATATGGAAAGCTTTATTAAGGTACATGTCACACCCCCAACTTAAATAGCAAAGTAAATGTAACTATTACACCATTTATAAATAAATAAACATAACCAAATCCAAGATCTTACAGTTTAGGGTTTTGAACAACCCAACACTACCATCTATTACAACTGATTTTAAATATCGAGTCCTCACACAAAACTACTATCTCTTATTCTACCTGAGCTCGAACATAAGCATCAGCATCACAGGTCTTACGGGCGGTCTGCTTGAATCTATTCATAGCTGCTAGCTGTAATATCAGGGTAAAGCAAGGAGTGAGCCAAATGCTCAACAAGTGCTAATCATTACGATAGAAAACATAAGTCGAGATATATATTAAAGAATGTCAATGAGAGGACATAACCAATGATATCGAGAGATAAAACTTTTGGGTGGTGGCATCATTTTGTTTGTATCAAAACAACTTCAAAATCATACTTTTAATCAAAATCATTTTATGACGCTACAGATTACAGCCGGTGATCAGCCGCGAAGTAATCCCGAACCTCGCTGGGTTCTACAACATTAATGGGAATCCCTAGGCAACTTTTAAGCCTAATATAAGTGTGGAAAGGACTCACGTCTTAGTCCAGATACACTATTCAAGAAAATGTTTATCCCCCTTTGGGACTGAAAACCCACGTTTTATTTATTTCAAAAACTGATGCCGAAATATAACAAAATCTCTTTTAACAGAAACATTTTATCAAGGAATTATAGATCTACTCGAAACACGGGAAATATGGTACTAAATTTCAGGGCCATGATCCACAAAACTATACTCTATTAGGGTAACTGAATGGTTTTCATATATCAAAGTTTGGACAAGGAAATTTAGCGAGGCTATTGGATATTATGAAGGGTAATGCCAAACTGGGCTTAAAACAATGGTTTCTCATCAAGGTTCAAGTGCTGGATCATCAAGAAGGTAAGCCTCATGAATACTAAGGGTGTTAAGGTATGAAGAAATGATCTTTAGCTCATGATTTATCAGAATTGTCAAGCTTTAAGATAAGAAAGAGGGGTAATCAATGAGGAATCACTTTGGTAAATATCTGGCTTTCAGGGTTCAAGGTAAGGTTCTATAGGGGTTCAAGTATCAGGATGAGATATCAATACTTAGGAATCATTAGCATGTTAATCAAGAGAATCAACCAAGAGTTGTAACTACCCTTTCTTTTATCATGGCATTCAAATTACTTTAAATTACTATCATGATAAGACTTTTGAACTACTTGCAATACGTACTCAAGGGTTCATGGCATTTCAAGGATAAACATAAGATATGCTTGACTTAAATATATATATCAAAATGACTCAGGATAGTTGCATCGATATAAATGAACTATTTACAGTGAATACGAAAGACATGTTGAATCACTTGCCTTAAGAAAGGCTGGTCTGGTCTGACTGGTAGGAGCAACTGGAAGCTTCACTCGACCTTTATGGCAAGTTTTCCCTCGTCTCGAGATCCTACATAAATAATAATAATCCTCATTATAATATATCCTCACCAACTTAACCTATTTACAACCCGAATTTAAACACGGATGGCACTTAGGCCTATATACACTTAATTTATATTCAACTTTAAATTATAATTGCACACACATAGCCACATAATCACATATCATATATTAATACCAAATAACATCATATACACCGTAATGCAACACTTGGCTTGGATGATCTCGACTCACAACTTAAGTCACTTGGTCGCTAAACTAGACAAAGTCTTCTAATTTTTGGCTTCCTAACTCGATGTGCCTTTACTAAAATAACTAAACTATCCAAGACCTATTGACCCTCACTTGGGCCTTTTTCTCTACTGACCTTATACTATCTTACAACTATGGTGGTCAACCTAAATCTCACTCCTAAGTGTTCTAAAACTATGTGATAAGTGTAAGTGCTCACTGGTGCAAATTTCAGAATGATAACTATGGTTTCTTGAGTGCATTAGACACTCTTAAACTACAAGTTTTCCTTCAAAATTTTTACACCAGACTCTCCTGACCTAAGGGCATCTTCCAAACTTAATGTGGCTCAAGGGCCTGGCTTGGGCCTTCTTGCGCCTAAGCTCAAAGTCCATGGTTCCCCTATTTTTCTGGGCAGAAAATGCCCTGCCTTGAATTAACTTGTGACACATGGTTCTAACTCATATCCTATGATCTATGGTTGGAAACACTTCTCTGACACTCCCTCTAACTAAGGCCCAATAGGGCCTAATGAGGGCCTACCCATGACATGGTCAAATCTCCCTATTTCTAAGTTGCAACAAAACTGTCCCCTGCTGGACATATTTTGTTATTCTACTTATGCACCTAACCAAATAACATGCAAACCTCCAACCAACACCTAAAACCTTTTATATACTCCCAATACTAACTTCTGGTGGCTTGGGCCTCAAAGTGCACATCAATGACATGGTCAAACCTCACTCTAAACCTCAGGGTACTAAACTGATTTTCTGCAGAAACTATGACTCTCCTTTCTCTAAGGTTTTTACTTGACAAACTCAACCACCAACAACCCAATACCCAAACCTAGACTTAGACATGGTGATCTACAGAACTAACTCCCTTATACTCAAAATAATCTTGTTAGAGATCATCCTTACCTAAGGTGCAATCATGGCAAAACAAAAGAAACCACATTTCATAACTCACAAATCATCAAGTTTTTGAAACAACAAGTTATGCATTTTTATAAAAGATATACACGAATTATTACCATGCATCAAGAAGCATTAATCAATATTAACTCCTTATTCCTACTGAAATTCAAGCTTACTAATAAAATCCTTCCTAATGATCAAAATCTTCCAACATATCAGGAGAAATCCACATGCATGCATAACTTCGAGTTTTGCAAACCAAAACAACATATTTTCTAAATATGTACTATCATAAAATTGAAATGCAAGCCTAGCATAAGCTATACCTAGATGATCACTTAGCATGCAAAGAGTTTTATCAAATTTTCACTACAAATTTCATGCCATTATCACATAAACATACAAAAATTGAACCAAGCAACAAAAATGATCTCTAGGACCATTCATTCGGCTCCCTTAAGGTCATGGACGAATGAAATGGAAGGGAATGGCCATTTAACATCAAGAGTTTCTTTCTCAAGACTTGGCACTTCACCATTCCTTGCAGTCCTCTCAAAAACAACCTTAAATCCATAAAAATCAAGGTTGTACTTTGAGTTTCAACTAAAACCTTAACATGCAACTTTAAAACTTAAACTTTTTACTCAAAACTCCTTGGAATATATGTGATCATGGTATGGGAAGTAACATTTACTTGTGTAGAAGGTGGAAACTTGGTGGAGGAATGAAGAAAATGGGGAGGGGGTTGGTTTCGGCTGAAAAACTGAGAGAAGGAGGGGAAGGGCCGAGAGTGAGGGAGTGAGGAGGGTGGGAGGAGAAAGTGTGATGGTGAGTGGAGTGGATGATCATATCAATTGCTTGCTTTATGGTTTTTGATTTGGAAAATGTGAGTGGGAATGAGAATTGACAAGACTATCCCTCCACTTATACTTGGTTCATTTTGCATGCAAGGGTAAAGATGGAATTTGGCTAGAAAAATAAGAGTTAGTGGGGTTGGAATTGTCTCTTTAGTCCTTTGAATTGAATAGAGAAGAATTTGCATGCAAGGACAACCATATAATTTGCTAATTATGACAACTAACATTTATAAAGATTTATTTTTATAAAATAAAATACAAGTTCAAAAATTATAAAATTTATATCATAAAATAACTTGGATTTTTAGAAATTTTATAAAACCACTTTTGAATTTTGTGAACAAAATAACTTTTAAAAAGATATTTATTCATGGTTTAAAATATTCCTTATAAATCAAAAATAAAATAAATAAATAAACTTTTGCTTTGAAAAAATCATATACCACATAACGAAAATTTAAGACGCAAAAATTCTCATTCACACAAACATACAATAGTTGAATATATTGGCATTCGGCTTTAAAATTATACCAAATTTACAATTAATATTACAGAAAAATGCCGGTTGTAACACAATATCTCTATGCTTAACATGCTATATATGCTAGTTACAGATAAATTCTATAATTTCAGTGACCTTGTTTTGTTTGAGTTAGGTTTTAAACTAGGAGAGTTAAATAAGAGAGGTAAGAATGTGTATTATGCGAGATTCTTTATGATGTTAGCTAACCATCTCTCTGAGGGTATTGTGCTTGAGAACCCTAACAACAAATTAGGCTGTTGGGTTCAAGAGAGAATGCTCATTGCAGATTTGAACAGGGCCAATCATCACAAGGAGGTGCCACTGTTCTATTTCCCTGTAATGGAAGCACCTCAGGTAAGTGAGGTAAGTTCATCTATTCCTACCACTATTCCAACCGCACTAATTTCTTTGAGTTCTAGTGTGGCTATGGAAACTGTGTCAATGACCCAACAGTTGCCTACCCAAGCTACCAAACCTGCAAATATTTCAAAATCCAAATCAAAGAAAGCCCCCTTTGGTATCTCTCAAAAGATGCTAGTTGTAAAATCCACCAAAACCAAAGAGGGGAGTGTGCAGGTGGGTAAGACAGGTGAGGGAAGGGGTGAACATAAAAGAAACCCTAAGGATAAGGATGGAAAGTTGAGTGGTTCCCAGCCTAGCCACACTGTAGTTTCCCAACAAACTGCAGTGCTTAAAAAGGAGAAATGCTCATTTCTAGCCGCATCCTCCCAAAAGGATGTAGTTATTGAACAAAGCTCTCAACCAAGAGCACAGGCCAAGAGGGTTAGGGACACAAGCTCACCCCAAACTTATGCCAGAAAGAAGATATCTAAAACCCTTGGGGATGCACAGGGTACACACACTGTGCAAACTGGTGCTAAAGAGACAATCACTGCACCTTCACAAATTCAGTTTGATGTGGCTCCAATAAATGTAGAGTCACAGCCAAAATCTCTAGTAATAGAAGCACCTCAAACACCAAACTCACCCACAAACTCACTGGATGTGGATATGATAAACACATCAATTCCTGATTCCCCTTCTTTAACTTTATTGGGGAAGCCAAAATCTAGTGCAAGTGAGCATCATCTTTTAGATGATTTGTTGGCTCACTTGCCCATTCTTTCAGGAACTGTTGAATCATCTATGCCCAAAATATCTTCAATCAGCACAGAGTCCACAATAGTTTCCATTCCTAGTTCATTCATTTCTACTCTCTCGATGGATATTGCTCATCCGTCGAGTAGTGATTGTATCCCGACGGATAAGCTTAACAGCAGTTATCCGTCGGATAGCAAAACCACTCACCCGATGGATATCACTCATCCGTCGAGTATCTCTGCACAACTTCAAACTTCATTTATTTCAAGTGCAGAAGAATTAGTGGTTGTACAGTCACTATTAGGATTGAGAGAGAAGAGTGTTTTGAGTGAAAGTCTGGGTTGCTCCCAGGAAAAAGGAGAGGAAATGAGTGAAATTATGCAATCCATTTCTTCAGGATTGGCAAAAGAAAGTGAGAAGAGTCCCACCTTAGATGGTGAAGGTGAGGGTGTGAGGGTGGGGAGCCAGGGTGAGACCCTGATGCAACAAAAGAGAGAAAACGAGAGAAATGCAGGTACTGGAGCTATAAGGATGGATGTCATTGCTAGTGAGTTAATGAATGTCCAGGATGCAGACAGGGAGGGACTATCTCAGCAACCTAAAGCTGTTATAGATTCCACCTCCCTTGATGCTGAGGCATTTACTCACCCTGTTCCATCTTATCAACTTCTAGCTGAACAGGGCAATGCCAATGCAGAAAGGATGCTCAATCTGGTGCATACCACACAGTCTATGATAAGAGCTAAGAATGTCATCATAGCTTTGCCCTCTATAGCTGGTGATGTGGATTATGAGACTGGTGGCTCAACTGATTTCTTTGGTAATGAAAGTGGGGATAGTGAAGATGAAGCAATGGACATAGGGGGAGAAGTAGGTTCAAGCTCAAGATCAGGTATGCCATCATGGGCATTTTTAAAGCACTGTGATGAGCACTACTTCAAGACAGCCCTGATCCAACTAATCAATCAGACACATACTGCTCTTCAAACCACTTCAAATGTCAGCACCAAGAAGCTCCTTCAGGAACATCTAGCCTCTCTGCAACTTCAACAAATTCAAGGCTTCCAACATGCTAGGGATGTAAACACCATTAAGGGTGATATTAAGGAGATGAAGAAGGCCATTTCAGACAAAATGGACTCTAAGCTTCCAAAAGCTACAATGCTTAACATCAAGAGGCAATTAAGGAAAAATTCTGATCTTGCAACCAAGATAGATGCATTGGATACAAGAATGTCAGCCATGGAAGCATCTTTAACAGTCATTCATCTTCATCAAGCCCAACAGACAAATTTACTTCAAAAACTAGTGGCTGCTCAAACCCCCTCATCTGCTCAACTTGATGATAACAAAAAGGGAGAGAAAGGACCAAGTGAGGGGGAGAAGCTTCAAATTCAAATCAGTAAGTGATTGTGCCTTCAATTACTATCTTAAATCCACAGTTACAAACAGTATAGAACTGATAAATGCAGCAGCAGCCAACTTTAGAGCAGCTGAAAAGAAGAAGTTGAGTCCACTCAACTGGGAGAAGATTGATGAGGATATACAAAGGAAGTTTGAACTAGTCAAGGAGCCAGTAAAGTTAGCCATCCATCTCTCTCAAGTCAAGCAAATTTCTGTGAATGAGATGAGTATAGACTATCTGGAAAGGGGACAGTCATCCTGCATCAAATCTCCAAAGGCTGAAATAATTCTGAAACCAAGGGTAAATTATCCAAAATTATCATTGAAGAACCCTTTCAATACTGTGTATGAGACACCTAAGCCTGATAAAAAGAAGCTTCTATCAAGGTCAATTGCTTTCTACAAAGATCCAGCTGATTCAGCTTCCAAAAAGAGAATTGCTAAAATTTTTAGGAATGGGAAAGAAATTTGTGTGGTGGCTGGACATCCTCAATTTTCTCAAGCAAAGAGAGAAGAAAAGGCTAGATTGAAGCAGGAAAAGAAGCAAGCTACTCTAGATGCTAAAAAGGCTAAACAAAAGAGAGAGCAAATTGTTATCTTGGCCAAGCTACATGCTGTAATTTCATCACAACAAATTCCTGCTCAGCCATCTGAAATCATTGAATCTCAAGATCCAAAGAAGCAAGTTGAACAACAGAAGAAGTCTCCAAGAATCAAGGAATTGGCTAAAAGAACCAAAAGGAAACTGGACATTGTTGATAAGGAATTGGAGAATCAGTTTCCCAAGGAGTCCACTTCAACTACAACTCAAGCATCAAAACCCTCTGTGGTATTTGAAGATATCAAGGTGGTGGATCCTTACAGGAACATTCATGGTGAACCTATTGTGCCTAAGGATGAGCCAATAGAATGGGAAAACCTACCAATTCCTGATTTCAATTTACCAATCCTCAGCAAGCCAAAAAGAACAAAGTCAAGAGCAGTCAAGAAAGTGAAGTTGTCACCTCTCAAATCAAAATCTCTAGTCAAAGCTCAATCTAAAGTCAACAAAGGAGATTATATGTACTTGTGTGACATCAAGGAGTTTTCTGATCTAAACCTCTATCTAGATGAACTAGATGAAGTGAGAGGAATTGATGCATACAGAAACCTATCTGAAAGGTTAGTGTTCAAATACAAGGAAGGAAAGGAGATTCAGTGGCCACTTCACAGGATCCTACTAGAAAGCCAAGATGTACTGATTAAGGTTTATTCATCATTCAAGAAGAACTTTGGGTTCAATGTTACTGCAAGAAGAATGGTATTGACAAAGATTGAAGAACTAAGGAGTGTTAGAGCTAAAGATGCACTCCCAAAGACTCTGATTATCCCTTACACAGGGAGAAGAGTGCATCTAAGGCCCTACTGGCTGATGGAGTTCATGGATGATAAAGGAGTGAGAAGATTTTTCAGATTATAAGACCAATTAGGCATCTCTAGCAATGAGACTCTCTTGGAAATACAAGAAAAGCTAAATCTCTCAGAATCTGATGAACTGAAATTCCACAGGCAGCTCCAAAATCAAATTGAAGAAAACAACAGAAAGCTTGGAAAGAGATCCAGACCTTCAAGAAACTAGATAAATCTGCTCAAACTAGAGGAGCATCTTGAAAATGACTGTGAGCAAAACTTTGTACATTTTGTTAATTGAAGCACTTTTCAGTATTATCTACTGTCTTTTAAAGTTGTATTTTTAGGGTGTTTTGTTATCATCAAGTATCTCTTAATTTATGGCTACAATTCCAGTAGATATAAATTGGGGGAGATTGTTGTGTATATATTGTGTACTTGATGATATCATGAACAAAATACCTTGGTAGATTTTACTTAGTGAAAATGTAGCACTCAACGGATAAGGAGTATAGTCTCGACGGATAACTCATTTTAGTCCCGACGGATGATGACTTATTATCCATTGAGTGAGCAGCTTATGTAACAATAAGTCTGTAGCACATTTCTGCATACACATTATTAGAATCCGTAGTAGTACTTAAGTCATGTTGACTGTAACTAGATATGCAGAATAGGTTGATTAAATATACATAGATGATGTCTTGTAATTCTGCATAAATGAAATGGAGTCAAGTGCCTGATTGCTACCCGACGGATAAACAACAATGAATTTGACGGATGATCAACAACCCGACGGATGGTCAATAACTCGACGGATGGTCATAAACCTGACATATAAAGAATTCAAATATCTGTTGACAGTGACAACACAGTCACATGCGTCAAGTGTATGCAAATGGAATGTGGTAGCCTATTCAACTGGGTTTTCGAGAACAAAGAAGCATTACCATTTCCATGCTATTATGAAGATATTCAAAGATGCTGGAATAGAGTAATGAAATAGCATTGTATTAGACTTGATAGTTTTTGTTTTATTATCCTGTCTTATTACTTTGTAATCTCGGTGATATATAAACCAAGAAGCAACAATAGAATAAAAACCAACTAAGAAACTAAGCAACCAAGAGAAAAACATTTGTAAGCTATATTCTTAGCATTTCTCTCATTCTTAGTTGTTATTTTTGTAAGCAGCTGTGAGCTTTTTGCACACAAAGTTTTCTCGATATATATTATATATCTCTGGTGGAATCATTCAAATCCACCAGAAAGTTTTTAAAGATTCTTGTTTTTAATTACTTGTGTTTTGATTCATTTCAAGTAACTATTCCGCATTCTGCTAATCAATTCATATATATATATATTTGAGTTAGAACCTTTTTATTCAAGAAAAAGTTTCAAGAATTCCATTCAACCCCCTTCTGTAATTCTTGTTATATTGTTAAGGGACTAACAAGGTTTAAGAGGTTACTCCAGGAAAAGTATTACCCTAAGTATAAGCAGAATCAGATGGAGCTTAAATTTCTTGAATTGAAGCAAGGAACTATGTGTGTATTGGAGTACGAGAAGAAGTTTATGGAGCTGTCAAGATTTGTGACGAAGTATACCAACACTGAGGAAGAGAAAACAAAGAGATTCCAACAAGGATTAGTGATAAGTGGCATTTTATACCACTTAGAGCGTCTCATAACAGCTTGAATTGGTGTCTTGGACTCAAGTATTTTGTGTATTTGACGCATTTTCTAGTATTTTTGCATTTCAGGGTGTAACTTGCTTAGATAGGTGGTTTTCATCAAATAAAGCTTAAGGAAGTGCTTAGAATCAGTCTAGGGGTGATGAGCGAAGAAATCAGCAAAAACAGGAGCAAAATAAGGAATTTTCCAGAAAGGTAGCACGCGACCGCGCGCCAGGAGCAGGCGACCGCGTGCCAGCAAGCGGCCACGTGAAGACAGCAGGCGACCGCGTACGTGTGGAATTTCAGAATCTGAATTTTATTAATTCAAGTACAATTGGGCTTCTGTTGGCGTGGTGACTCCTGGACGCTTATATAAACCTTATGGGAAGACGTTTTCATCAACAAGAGCGAAGGCAAGAAGATTGAGAAGACCGTTTTAGCATGCAACAACGAAGAAGAGGAAGCATTCGTTTATCTTGTGATTCTTTTAATTCATTGTAACAGTGAATGCTAGTTTTCTTTATGCGGTTAACCTTAATACTCTTGTGACGTACTTCATTATTTATAAGTATTTTTATTAGCCTTATATTGTTGTGTTATTATCATGCTTTCATATGAACCCATGGTGACAATGAGTTCTATTATGGGCTAATCGTGATCATGACATTCTAGCGGATTTACTATGGATTTCTTTGGTTAATTTTTTAATAACTTGGTATGTGGTGATTGTATGATATCTAGTATAGGTTGTGCTTATTCGTCTTATATGCATCGCGAACATGTAAGATGTTACAACCGGCATTTTTGTGTAATATTAATTGTAAAATTTGGTGTAATTATAAAGCCGAATGCCAATATATTCAACTATTGTATGCTTGTGTGAATGAGAATATCTGCGTCTTAAATTTTCGATATGTGGTATATGATTTTTCAAATCAAAAGTTTAAATTATTTCTTTCATTTTTGATTTATAAGGAATATCTTAAACCTTGAATAAATATCTTTTTAAAGTTATTTGTTCACAAAATTCAAAAGTAGTTTTATAAAATTTCTAAAAATCCAAGTTATTTTATGGTATAAATTTTATAATTTTTGAACTTGTATTTTATTTTATAAAAATAAATCTTTATAAATTTTAGTTGTCATATTTAGCAAATTACAAGAAAGCCCTTGCATGCAACCCACCCTTTCATTCTTTTCAAGGACAAAGAGGACAATTCCAACCCCACTAACTCTTATTTTTCTAGCCAAATTCCTTCTTTACCCTTGCATGCAAAATGAACCAAGTATAAGTGGAGGGATAGTCTTGTCAATTCTCATTCCCACTCATTTTTGTCAAATCAAAAACCATAAAACAAGCAAGTGCCATGATTATTTCACACTCCACTCACCACCACACTCTTTCTTCCCTCCCTCCTCCCTCTCACTCTCGGCCCTCCTCTCCCTCCTCTCGGGTTTTCAGCCGAGACCAACCCCCTCCCCATTTTCTTCATTCCTCCACCAAGTTTTCACCTTCTACACAAGTAAATGTTACTTCCCATACCATGATCACATATATTCCAAAGAGTTTTGAGTAAAAAGTTCAAGTTTTAAAGTTGCATGTTAAGGTTCTAGTTGAAACTCAAAGTACAACCTTGATTCTTGTGAGTTTAGGGTTGTTTTTGAGAGGACTACAAGGAATGGATAAGTGCCAAGTCTTGAGAAGGAAACTCTTGATGATTAAATGGCCATTCCCTTCTATTTCATTCGGCCATGACCATAGGGGAGCCGAATGAATGGTCCTTAAGACTATTCTTGTTGCTTTGTTCAATTTTTGCATGTTTATGTGATAATGGCTTGAATTTTATGGTGAAAATTTGATGAAACTCCTTGCATGATAAGTGATCATCTAGATATAGCTCATACTACGCTTGCATGTAAATTTCTTGGTAAAACATATTTAGAAAACATGTTGTTTGGCTTGCAAAACTTGAAGACATGCATGCATGTGGATTTCTCTTAGAATGTTATAAGATTTTGATCATTTGGAAAGATTTTGTTAGTGAGCTTTAATTTCAGTAGAAATAAGGTGTTAATATTGATTAATGCTCCTTGATGAATGGTAATAATTCGTGGTTATCTTTGATAAAAATGCATATCTTGTTGTTTCAAAAGCATGAAGATTTGTGAGTTGTGAAATGTGGTTTCTTTTGTTTTGTCATAATTGTACCTTAGGTAAGGATGATCTCCACCAAAATTATTTTGAGTATAAGGGAGTTAGTTCAGTAGATCACCATGTTTAAGTCTTGGTTTGGGTATTGGGTTGTTGGTAGTTGAGTTTGTCAAGTCAAAACCTTGGAGAAAGGAGAGTTATAGTTTCTGCAGAAAATCAGTTTAGTACCCTGAGGTTTAGAGTGCGTTTGGACCATGTCATTGATGTGCACTTTGAGGCCCAAGCCACCAGAAGTTAGTATTGGGAGTATATAAAAGGTTTTAGGTGTTGGTTGGAGGTTTGCATGTCATTTGGTTAGGTGCACAAGTAGAATAACAAAATATGTCCAGCAGGGGACAGGTTTGTTACAACTTAGAAATAGGGAGATTTGACCATGTCATGGGTAGGCCCTCATTAGGCCCTGTTGGGCCTTAGTTAGAGGGAGTGTCAGAGAAGTTTTTCCAACCATAGTTCATAGGATATGAGTTAGAACCATGTGTCACAAGTTAATTCAAGTCAGAGCGTTTTCTGCCCAGAAAAAAATAGGGGAACCTTGGACTTTTAGCTTAGGCCCAAGAAGGCCCAACCCAGGCCCTTGAGCCATATCAAGTTTGTGAGATTCCCTTAGGTCAGGAGAGTCTTGTGTAAAAGTTTTGAAGGAAAACTTGTAGTTTAAGAGTGTCTAATGCACTCAAGAAACCATAGTTGTCATTCTGAAATTTGCACCAGTTAGCACTTTCACTTATCACATAGTTTTAGAACATTTAGGAGTGAGATTTAGGTTGACCACCATAGTTGTAAGATAGTATAAGGTCAGTAGAGAAAAAGGCACAAGTGAGGGTCAATAGGTTTTGGATAGTTTAGTAAAGGCACATCGAGTTAGGAAGCCAAAATTTGAAGACTTTGTCTAGTTTAGCGACCAAGTGACTTAAGTTGTGAGTCGAGATCATCCAAGCCTAGTGTTGCATTATGGTGTATATGGTGTTATTTGGTATTAATATATGATATGTGATTATGTGGCTATGTGTGTATATTTATAATTTAAAAGTGAATATAAAATTAAGTGCATATAGGCCTAAGTGCCATCCGTGTTTAATTTCGGGTTGTAAATAGGTTAAGTTGGTGAGAATATATTATAATGAGGATTATTATTATTTATGTAGGATCTCGAGACGAGGGAAAACTTTCCATAAAGGTCGAGTGAAGCTCCAGTTGCTCCTACCAGTCAGACCAGACCAGCCTTTCTCAAGGCAAGTGATTCAACTTGACCTTCGTATTTACTACTAATAGTTCATACATTGCTACAACTATCCTGTGTCATTTGATATATTAAATCAAGCGTATCTTATGTTTATCTTTGAATTATATAGAGATGCTATGGACCCTCGAGTACGTTTTGCAAGTAGTTCAAAAGTCTTTTCATGATAGTTGAATGCCATGATAAAATAAAGAGTTGTTATAATACTTGATTGATCCTCTTGATTAACATGCTAATGATTCCTAAGTATTAATATCTCCCCCTGAAACTTGAACCCCTATAGAACCTTACCTTGAACTCTGATAGTCAGATACTTACCAACGTGATTCCTCATTGATTGATACCCTCTTTCTTATCCTAAAGCTTGACAATTCTGATATATTCTGAGTTAAAGATCATTTCTGCATACCCGAACACCCTTAGTATTCATGAAGCTTACCTTCTTGATGATCCAGCACTTGAACCTTGATGAGAAACCATTGCTTAAAGCCCAATTTCGCATTACCCTTTTATAACATCCAATAGCCTCACTAAATCCCCTAGTCCAATCTTTGATATATGAAAACCATTCAATTACTTGAATAGAGTATAGTTTTGTGAATCATGGCCCTGATATTCAGTACCTTATTTCCCGTGTTTCGAGTTGATCTATACTTCCTTGATAAAAATGTTTACTGTAAAAAGAGATTTTTGTTATAATTCGTCATCAATTTTTGAAATAAATAAAATGTGGGTTTTCAGTCCCAAAGGGGGATAAATGTTTTCTTGAATGGTGGATCTGGACTGAGACGCGAGTCCTTTCCACACTTATATTAGGCTTAAAAGTTGCATAGGGATTCCCATTAATGTTTTAGAACCCAGCGAGGTTCGGGATTACTTCGCGGCTGATCACCGGCTGTAATCCGTAGCGTCATAAAATGATTTTGATTAAGACATGATTTTGAAATTGTTTTGATACAAGCAAAAATGATGCCATCACCCACAGTTTTATCCCTCGTTATCATTGGTTATGTGTTTCCATTGTCATTCTTTAATGTATATCTCGATTTATGTTTGGTATCGTACTGTTAGCACTTGTTGAGCATTTGGCTAACTCCTTGCTTTACCCTGATATTACAGCTAGCAGCTATGGTTAGATTCAAGCAGACTGCCCGTAAGACCTGTGATGCTGATGCTTATGTGCGAGCTCAAGTAGAATAAGAGATAGTAGTTTTGTGTGAGGACTCGGTATTTAAAATCAGATGTAATAGTTGGTAGTATTGGGCTATTCCAAACCCTAAACTGTAAGATCTTGGATTTGGTCATGTTATTTCTTTTAAAATGTTGTAATAGTTATATTTAATTTGCTGTTCAAGTTGGGGGCGTGACAGGTTTTGGTATCAGAGCTACGGTTTAGAGTCCCTGGACAGCCCAAATAGGTTATAGGATATGTGTGTAGGTTATAGATATTATGCGAGAGAGTAGGTTAAGTAAATTTATTATTAATACTCCTCTTATTGGTTGTCAGCAAAGGGCGCATTCCTCGTCATCCTCTGGGTCGGACGACACTATTGCTTTCACTGTGTATGCTGAGTTGAGGCGCGAGTTCGACATGCTTCAGGGCTAGTATGACCGACTAATAGACCGACTGAAGAACGTGTATCCGGATAGCTGAAACTACGAAGGGAAGCCCAAGGAGCAGATGACTGCGAGACTTGAGACCTTGGTTCAGTACGTCAACACTAAGCTTGAGGAGATGCCAGCGCACCGGGACCGCACCAGCCAGTATGTCATTCAGATGGTGGCGGATGAGCTCCAGAGCATTTTGAAGATGCTTCGAGAGGAAAAGACTACCAAGCCCCATTCAGATGGAGTGGAGCCTTAGTTCTTTCCATTTACCTTTCATGTTGTTGTACTATCAGACTCTGTGGAATCCCCAGTTGTTTCCGTTGTTTCCTTTAAATAAGCCTGTTATTCCTAGAATCAGACTTTGTCTTAATCCTATGTATTGTGACCTTTAAAAATTTCAATAATTATGTTCTATTGTTCCATTTGCTCTCAACTATTATTTTACGTTTTAATATGCATCACCATATCTGCTTAATTTGGAAACTTGACCCCATATATAAATAAGAATGTCATGCGATACCCTCGAATCATTTTATCATTCATATCTGTTTTGACATAACTCTTATTTCAGGATCATACCTCCCAAAAAGAAGAACCCAACAACCACATCCACCACAGACCCAAACATTCTTCGACTACTGGAAACTTTACAACAGCAAACCAATGCTATAGCTCAACAACAACTAACTCTTCAACAACGAATTGAAAACCAAGATAACCGTGAACCACACCAACCACCTGAACCACCAGTACCACCTAGACAAATTGTCACTTTCAAGGCTTTTCAGAATGTGAATCCACCTGCATTTCATGATACCACTGATCCAGTGATAGCTAACACATGGATCAAGGAGATGGAAAGGGCTTTTGAGTTGGTACAGTTAGGAGACGATCAGAAGACGCCGTATGATACTTAATTCTTGAAGGGATAAGTCATCTATTGGTGGGAATCAGTAAAAGCTATGGAAGTCACTCAGCAGGTTTCTTGGGAGAGATTTAAGAAGTTATTTTTGGACAAGTATTACCCTAAGTACATGCAGAATCAGATGGAGCTTAAATTTTTGGAGCTGAAGCAAGGGAACATGACTGTACTGGAGTATGAGAAGTAATTTACTGAGTTGTCAAGGTTTGTGACAAAGTATACCAGCACTGAGGAGGAAAAAGCAAAGAAATTTCAGCAAGGATTGGAGCCTTGGATCAGAGATAGAGTGGCTATGTTTGAGCTTGAAACTTACGCGGGAGTAGTACAGAAAGCTGCTCTGATTGAGAATAATGGGACGCAGTCAAGGAAGGAAAGGGATAACAAGAAGAGGAAGGTTTTTATTTTATGGAGAAAAGTCTGAAGCAGGAAGTTCACAAGATCGGAATGTAAATAGGATTGGTTTCCATAAGGGCGGAAATTTTCAAAAGAAAGGAAATTTGGGCAAAAGGCAAGAATCGAAGGGGAACAATCAGGTAAGCCAAGGGCAAGTTGGAGAAAACAGGTTCCAGAGACCGGAGTGTAAGCACTGTAGAAGAAGGCACCCTAGACTATGTAATAAGCTGAGCATGACATGCTATAGGAGTAATCAGAAGGGACATTTGGCAAATGAGTGCAAGATACCGAAGCCAGGAGTTACATGTTACAAGTGTGGGAGAACTGGACACATAGCTAGGGAGTGCAAGGCAACTGGACCAGTCAAAGCTCTGATGAACGTGGCAAGTACCAGTGCAAGCGTGCCAGCCGAGGTATTAGCATTACCTCCACCACCCGCACCAACCCCGCAAGCAACAACAATGATATTTGATCTGAAGATAAAGGATGCTGTTCAGAATTCTGAGGTGATAGCAGGTACACTTTTACTCAATAATGTCAAAGCTAAAGTATTGATTGATTCGGGAGCAACAAGATCTTTCGTATCAGAAACTTTTGTTGATAAGCTTCAATGTGATAAAATGATTATGAGTGAGGTAGTAAATGTGGTAATTGCGAACCAAGAGATGATTCCTGTGAATCAATTCTGTCCGAAGTGTGAGATCGACATTTCGGGATATAAGTTTTCAGCCGACTTGATACTCTTCAAGTTGGGGAGTTTAATATAATTCTAAGTATGGATTGGTTAGGAGAGAATAACGCTCAGATTAATTGTAAGACCAAGAAAGTGTATTTAAAGACGAAGAGTGGAGAGAAGGTAGTATTTAAGGGGCAGAGGCAAGAACAGCTATTTCTTACAATTGTTCAGGCTAAGAAGCTACTTAGAAAAGGTTGTGAGTCGTTCCTAGCGTATGTAGTGGATTCATAAAAAGGCAGTCCCAGCATAGAAGATATCCCCGTAGTTAACGAGTTTCCCGATGTGTTTCCCGACGAACTACCAGGCTTACCACCAGATCGACAAATCGAGTTCAAGATCAACCTTGCTCCAGGCACGGAACCAGTTTCAAAGGCCCCATATAGGATGGCACCAGCAGAAATGAAAGAGTTGGCAAGCCAGCTACAAGAATTGTTAGATAAAGGAGTGATACGGCCAAGTACGTCGCCATGGAGAGCACCTGTTCTGTTTGTCAAGAAGAAAGATGGGAGTATGCGGCTATGCATAGATTATCGGGAGTTGAATAAGGTGACGATCAAGAACCGCTACCCGCTACCAAGAATAGATGACCTTTTTGATCAACTGAAGGGAGCAAAATGCTTTTCAAAGATTGACTTAAGATCGGGATACCATCAATTAAAGATCAAAGAAGAAGATATTCCCAAGACAGCATTTAGGACCATATATGGGCATTATGAATTCCTAGTAATGCCATTTGGATTGACCAACGCTCCGACCGCATATATGGATCTGATGAATCGGGTATTTAAGAAGTATTTGGACAGATTTGTCGTGGTATTCATTGATGACATCCTTATTTATTCTAAGTCGGAAGAAGAACATAAGTAGCACCTCTCGATAGCATTGGAGATACTTCGGCAAGAGAAGTTGTATGCCAAGTTTACCAAATATGAGTTTTGGTTAAAGGAAGTTCAATTTTTGAGGCATGTCATTGGAAATGAAGGAGTTAAAGTGGATCCGGCAAAGATTGAGGCAGTTATGAGTTGGGAGAGGCCAAAGACTCCTACGGAAGTGCGAAGTTTTCTAGGGTTGGCAGGATACTATAGAAGGTTCGTCAAGGATTTTTCGAAAATCGCCACGCCATTGACCAAGTTAACCAGAAAGAATCAGAAGTTCGAATGGAGTGCAGAATGTGAGGATAGCTTTCAAGAGTTGAAACAGAGATTGGTAACCGCTCCGGTGTTAGTACTACCAGATGATCAAGGGAACTTTGTAATTTTCAGCGATGCTTCACATAAGGGTTTGGGTTGTGTGTTAATGCAACACGGTAAAGTGATCGCATATGTGTCAAGACAGTTGAAACCGCATGAGTTAAAGTACCCGACGCATGACTTGGAACTAGCCGCCATAGTGTTCGCACTTAAGATTTGGAGACATTACCTCTACAGAGAAAAGTGTGAAATCTACACGGATCACAAGAGTTTAAAGTACATTTTCACTCAGAAGGAGCTCAATATGAGGCATAGGAGATGGCTGGAATTGATCAAGGACTATGACTGCTCGATAAATTACCATCCTGGAAAGGCGAATGTAGTGGCCGATGCTCTGAGTAGGAAGGAGAGACTAAATATGATGATAACATCAAAAGAGTTATCTGAAGAAATCGAGAGATTTGAACTGGAACTTTGTGCTTGCGGAAAAGTTGAGGAAGTTTTTCGTGCAATGACCTTTCAACCAACACTAGTGGAAAAGATAAAGAAGTGTCAAGAAGAAGTAATGGAGAAAGAGAAGAATCAGTTATCTGGAGAGGAGATTAATACTCAAAGGGATGAGCAAGGGATACTAAGGTTTTCTTCTAGAATTTGGATTCCTCATGTACCTGAATTAAAGAATGAGATCCTCCACGAAGCCCATAATTCGATATTTTCAATCCACCCGGGAAGTACCAAGATGTATCGAGACTTAAAGAAGAACTTTTGGTGGCCAAATATGAAGCGAGACGTAGCGGAATGGGTTGCGAAGTGTTATACTTGTCAGAAAGTGAAGGCAGAACATCAACGACCAAGCGGATTAATTCAGCCCCTGAAGATTCCAGAATGGAAATGGGAAAATATCGCTATGGACTTTATAGTAGGACTACCGAGAATGAAATCCGCGCATGACGCAATATGGGTTATAGTTGATCGTCTTACGAAGTCGGCGCATTTCCTTCCAATTAATGAGAAGTCATTATTGGACAAATTGGTTCATCTGTACGTGCGTGAAATCGTACTAAGACATGGAGTACCCGTATCGATAGTTTCAGACAGAGATCCCCGATTTAACTCGAGATTCTAGAAGCAATTTTAGGAATGTCTTGGCACGAAGTTGAATATGAGCACAGCATACCACCCGCAGACTGATGGCCAGAGTGAAAGGACAATTCAAACAATCGAAGACATGTTGCGCAGTTGTGCAATCGATGTTGCAGGAAGTTGGGACGACCACTTGCCATTGATTGAATTCTCTTACAACAATAGCTATCATTCCAGTATCGGCATGCCACCATACAAAGCTTTGTACGGGCGAAAATGTAGATCACCAACAAGTTGGGATGAAGTAGGAGAAGGAAGGATTCTCAGCTCGGAATTGGTACAACAGTTGCATGATTCAGTTAAGTTAATTTAGAAAAGGTTGCTTGCTGCTCAAGATAGACAGAGGAAGTATGCGGATCCAGTGCGTAAGGATGTTCAATTCCAAATTGGCGAAGCTATTTTGTTGAAGGTGTCACCTAGAAAAGGGTTGTCTAGATTTGGCAAGAAAGGAAAGTTAGCACCTAGATTCATAGGTCCTTTTGAAATTTTGAGTCAAGTAGGGAAGGTGGCCTACGAGTTGGCCTTACCACCTCAGTATCAGCACGTGCATAATGTGTTCCATGTGTCGTTGCTTAAGAAGTATAATCCTGACGCTAGTCATGTGATATAATATGTGAAAGGAATATGTCCTAAGTCCAATCATGAATTAGGATTTAGGAATAACTTCCTGTGTAATCTATTTTGATTTCATTGATATTAATAAAAGACTTGTTTTGTTTTTATTACGGGCTCTATCTATTTAAGTGTATAAATAAGATATACCATAGTTTAGAGTAAAGCTTTTTATGGATTATGATGAGATCATAATAGTGAGACCTAAAAGATGATAACTCTAAACTTAAATAGTACCTGGTCGTAGGATTACTAACTGGTAATTAATAATCCGCAGAGATCGGTACATACTATGCTTGCTTCATTATGAAGGATGTCTGTTCTCATAGACATTTGTGTGGTGACACTATAGCTAGTATGTAGGTGCTTATTATAGAATAAGTTCACTGAAAATGACTTGCATAGCTGAACAACTGATGGAGTTCACTCACGTGTCAGCAGTTGTTCACATAGTGATAGTTGTACAAGTATCCTTAGACTTGAGGTCATCATAGTCATCTTGTGTACACTGAACTATGCTTTGGTTTAGTTCTTAGTCTCCAGGGACAATTATTAGGGCTCTACTGGGTATAGGAATTTGTACACGAAGATAGTGTATGATCAATAAAGGATCTACCCCTTCCATTGAAGGAAGTGAATGTTCAAGGCTGATCCACTTATGCTAGTTCAGGAATCTCTGGCCAGAGTAAATGAAATTAGAAAGGAGTTTCTAATTTGCATAGAACTAAGCATAGTAAATGGTAAGCAAGTGATTGAATTAGATAGGCTTGACACGAGATCCATGCCTTGTATTTAATCGGGACATTGTAGGGTAGAAGGAGTTTATTGTACGGTAACTATTCACTTAATAGGTTCTTGGTATTCTAAGGAGTGAATTCATATTATCCGGATAGTCGCGATATGCTGAGAAGTATCCCTCACGATGTAGAATAAATGTGATTAATTAATTAATCATATTTAATAAATTAGAGAATTTATATAAATAATGATAAAATAGTTTTATTATTATTTATTTCTACTACCGGCTTAATATTGAACCTACAGGGTCACACCATAAAAAGAGAATGATTTAATGGTGGAGGAATTAATTAATAATGGCTAATAATTGTTTATTTATGAAATAAATAATTAATTGGCAAATTTAATAATTGATTAAATGAGATTTAATTGATTATAAATTAATTAAGAAAAGTTCTTAATATTATTAATTAAGGATTTAATTTTTGGAAATTAAATCAAGAGAGAGAATTATTTCTAAAGTGTTTAGAAAAAGGATTAATAATTAAAAGGTGTTTTAATTATTAATGAGAATAATAAATGGGATAATAATAATAATATTTATGGGAAAATTTCGGCTGAAAATTTTGCCTATAAATATACTATTATAGACCCTATTTTTATTGGAACCTAAAAAAAACCGAAAAGTTTTTAGAAAACCAAATTCTCCACCTCCTCCTCCTTTGCGTCGTTTTCTTGGTGGATACCGGTGGAGTGCTTCACGTTTGAGGAGCAGTTGCTAAGGATCTCCGAACGTTGCTTTTGGATCGCATATTAAAGGTTAGTAATCGATCCCTACGTTTTTACCACGATTTATATGCTTTTATTTTGGATTTTATATGTGTAGAAAGTGTTTTACCATGCCCCCACTGCGATTAAAATGCATCAATGGTATTAGAGCATAGGTTGTATGCATATAGATCTGTGGTAAAAATTTCAGAATTTTATGTGCTTGTATGAATTAATTATGATTTTTACAAGTTATATCATGGATTAATTTTGTCTGATGAGAAATCGTTTCTCAGAATAATTTTGAATATTGATCTGGGTTCTACAAGTGTTGTAGATCGTCTGGGTATTTTTTTCATAATTTTATGATGTATAGATTTTTTATTATGAATTTTTGAAGATCTTGCAGTTAAATTCGTAATTAAATAAATCATATATATATATATAAATTGATTGTATGTAAGTATATATATTTGCATCTGTACTTTGTCTGTGTTGTTTATGCTGCTGCACGGATAGAAAAGCATACAGGGCACATGTGAGTTGTCAGGCACGACAACCGAGAAAGAGACGGCGGCTGCTGCAGAAAAGAAAAAAAAAGGGTGTCGCGCATTCCGGGAATGCGTTACACCCTGTGGCGCATTCACGGAATGCGTTACACCTTTTAATTGGTTAAAAGGGTTGTAATGCATCACCGGAATGCGTTACAGGGCTTGTAATGCGTTCCTGTAATGCGTTACAGCCCGACTGTTTACATTAATATTGATTTTCTGGGAGTTTCGTAACTCCGTATTAGGCGTGCAATATACCGTTGGATTCGTTTTTCCGAGACGGATCTAATGGAGTGATCAATTTTAGTTTATATAAAAGTTTTGAACTGTTTATATTTCCGAAAGTGTTTTAAAGCTGTTTTTAACTATTTTAACTACTTTTAAATGCTTCATGTGATACATAGAGATGTATAATGCTTAGACTAATATGCTAGATGATGTAACATGCCTACCTTGATGTTTATTCATGTTTATATATGTGATATATGCTTAGTTTATCATGCAATGATAGATTTAGGTGAACTTAAATGAACATAAGGCGTTTGTTAGGCAACCTAGTATAGTGAAATTGTTTCATAACCTTAATAACAATATTATGAATACAATCATGAGATTCTTGTGTTTGTGAAACACGTAATTGAATATGAATTTTCGATATGAGAGAAAGGATGATTCTGTCAACAACATATTTCTATCTATAAGAAAGGGTTATTAAGTGACGCCTCTTGACAATGCTCCACCCGATCTGGGAATCATCTGATTATTGATTATTGATTTGAAATATTTAATCTAAAAGGAAGAATCTCTTTATAATATGATTATAATTGTAACGAAATATAATCCCTCTAAAATTAAATAATATCAAGTAGTAATTGGTCAATGACACAACGGGCTTGTGTCGGTCATAGCCTTCCAACATGATAGAAAAGTAGTTCTTATTTTTGAATCATTGTCGTTTCGTGCCACAGCCGAGGGCTTTGATTTCGAAATAAGAAATACTTGTCTATTACATAGAGATGTGTACATTGAATAAGAATCTAAAGGTCGTTACGTGCCACAGCCATGGGCCTTTGGGGACTGATTCAATTGTACGGAATGTTGGGTTAGACTTGACTTAGAATATTGAGTTTGTCGTGCCACAGCCGTGACACAATTATTCAAGAGGCTAAAGTTTGATTAGGGAATAACATTAGATGTAATTGACAAGAGTTGTCTGCCTATTGAACATTACATGGCGTTTCGTGCCACAGCCGGGGTTGTGTAATGGAATGTAGGATCCCTATTCCCACTAGCATTATGAATGCTTAATTTTTCACGTAGGGGGTTGAATAAATTAGATAAACTAGTGGGAGCCACTTATGAATAAAGACCCGATTCATATAGTGTTTTGAAATGAAATCGAATATTTGCTAAGTGTTGTTATGTGTTTATCATTTACAGATTTACTTTGTACGTTATGTGTTCTGCACTATCACTCAGGAGCATACTAGATGCTCACAAATTGACTGGTCCTAATTATGCTGACTGGCTTCGAAACTTGAGAATTGTTCTCAGGATTGAGAAGCTGGAATACGTGATTGACTCACCTAGGCCTACTGAACCTGCTAGTGATGCACATAATGATGAACATGTTGTGTATCGTAAGTGGATAGATGATGCAAATGTTGCTCAATACATCATGCTAGCTTCCATGAACATTGAGCTACAGAAGCAACATGAGCATATGGATACTCACACTATCCTCATGCATCTACAAGAGTTATATGATGTGGCGGGGAGGACAGCTCGATATGAGATATCGAAGGAGTTGTTCGGTTGTAGGATGTCTGAGGGATCATCTGTGAATGACCATGTACTTAAGATGATCAATTTGATTGAACGTCTTGGACAACTTGGTTTTGCCATGGATGGGGAGCTGAGCCAAGACTTGGTCTTGCAATCGCTTCCGAGTTCGTTCTCGCAGTTTGTTGTGAACTTTCACATGAATAAGTTGGATGTCAGCCTGCCTGAACTCCACAACATGTTGAAGACTGCGGAATCGAATTTCCCCCCTAAGAAGAGTTCTGTTCTTCTAATTGGTGAAGGTTCCAATCCTAAGAAAAGGAAGAGGAACTCTTCCAAGAAGAAGAAAGTAGGTGAAGAAAAGCCGGTTCCACCAAAAGCTGAAGACCCCAAGAGCAAAG
This sequence comes from Apium graveolens, assembly GCF_009905375.1. NCBI lineage: Eukaryota > Viridiplantae > Streptophyta > Magnoliopsida > Apiales > Apiaceae > Apium > Apium graveolens. The sequence continues at coordinate 135,331,157 of NC_133650.1, read as the reverse complement.
TTGTTTGCTTTCACTGTAACAAGGTGGGGCACTGGAAGAGGAACTGCAAGGTTTACCTTGCAGAATTGAAGAAGAAGAAGGGTAGTGAGACTACCGCTTCTGATTCAGGTATGTTCATGATAGAAGTGAATATGTCATTAAATCAAATTTCTACTTGGCTATTAGATACCGCATGTGGTTCTCAAATCTGCAATTTGTTGCAGGGACCAAGGAGAAGTAGGACTCTTGAGGAAGAGGAGGTGATTCTACTGATGGGAAATGGAACAAGAGTTGCTGCTGAAGATGTAGAATCATTTCATTTACATATGCCTACGAGCAAGACTATTATTTTAAATAATTGTTATTTTGTTCCCTCGATTGTGAGGAATATTATTCCCATGTTAGACTTGGCTGGATTTTCATTTATTATTGAGAATAATGAATGTTCTATTCTTAGAGATAATATTCTTTATGGACGTGGTACTTTAAATAATGGTCTGTATAAATGTGACATAATTTACTTCAGATTGAACAAACTAATAAAAGAAAAGGGATGATGAAAATCTCACTTCATAGTGGCACTGTAGTCTCCATTTAGTAGACGTGGAGAGAGGACTTCAAATTTGCTAGGAATGGTACACACAGATGTATGTGGACCAATGTCTACGCAAGCCATGGGTGGATTTTCATACTTCATTACTTTCATAGATGATAGATCTAGATTCGGATATGTGTTTGATGAAACACAAGTCTGAAGCCTTTGAAAAGTTCAAAGAGTATAAGTATGAAGTGGAGAAACAACCAAACATAGTATTATAATTCTTCGATTAGATCGAGGTGGTGAATACTTGAATGGAGAGTTTCTGGATTATCTCAAAGTAAATGGTATAGTCTCCCAGTGGACGCCTCCAGATTGGTATCTGAAAGGAGAAATCGAACTCTGTTTGACATGGTTCGGTCCATGATGAGCTATGCAAATCTTCCAGTATTCCTATGGGGTTATGCATTGGAAACCTCAGCATATTTACTGAATAAGGTGCCTTCCAAATCTGTTCCTCAAACTCCGTATGAGATATGGAAAGAAAGGAAACCGAGTCTTAAACACGTTAAGATTTGGGGATGTCCAGCTTATGTCAAGTAAGTTGACCCAGATAAGCTGGAATAGCGATCCATAAAATGTAGTTTTGTGGGATATCCTAAAGAGACTTTAGGGTAGTACTTTTACACCAATCATCGGGTGTTTGTCTCCAGACATGCTACCTTCTTGGAAAAGGAGTTTATCCTTGAAGGAAACAGTGGGAGTAAAATTGAACTTGATGTAGTTCAAGAAGCACAAACTACTACGGATCAAGTGGAAACACCTGTTCTGACTGAACAACCTTTTGTGGAACAGCCCATTCATAGGACAGGGAGAGTGTCTCGCCAACCTGAGAGGTAATATGGCCTTGTCATTAAGAATGAGAATGAGTTGTCGATCATTGATGATGACGACCCTGTGACCTATAATGAGGCTATGAGTAGTGTTGACTCAGAGAAATGGCATAGTGCCATGAAATCCGAAAAGGAATCTATGTATACGGTATACGAAAGAATGATTGGAGCAGATGGCCAGGTGGAGACCTATAAGGCCAGGCTTGTGGCAAAAGGATTCAAACAAAGGCAATGGATTGACTTTGATGAAACCTTTTACCTGTAGTTCTGTTAAAATCAGTTCGGATTTTGCTTGCGATTGCTGCTTACTACGACTATGAGATCTGGCATATAGCCAGATGGTTTTCTTTCCGAGGGAAATGAAAACCTAGTGTGTAAGCTACTGCAAACCATATGTAGTTTAAAGCAAGCTTCTCATACATGGAATATCCGTTTTGATGAGACAATCAAAGAGTTTGATTTTATCAAAAACGTAGATGAACCATGCGTTTACAAAAGGGTTAGTGGGAGCGCGATAACATTTCTTGTGTTGTATTGAATTATAGTTGACACACATAACAACATAGCAGACCAACTCATAAAGCTACTTTATGAAAGTCACTTTGATCGTCATAAAGACAAGATGGGTATTAGATACCAGAGTGATTGGCTTTAGTACAAGTGGGAGATTAAAAAGAATATGTCCTAAGTCCAATCATGAATTAGGATTTAGGAATAACTTCCTGTGTAATCTGTTTTGATTTCATTGATATTAATAAAAGACTTGTTTTGTTTTTATTACGGGCTCTATCTATTTAAGTGTTTAAATAAGATATACCATAGTTTAGAGTAAAGCTTTTTATGGATTATGATGAGATCATAATAGTGAGACCTAAAAGATGATAACTCTAAACTTAAATAGTTCCTGGTCGTAGGATTACTAACTGGTAATTAATAATCCGTAGAGATCGGTACATACTATGCTTGCTTCATTATGAAGGATGTCTGTTCTCATAGACATTTGTGTGGTGACACTATAGCTAGTATGTAGGTGCTTATTATAGAATAAGTTCACTGAACATGACTTGCATAGCTGAACAACTGATGGAGTTCACTCACGTGTCAGCAGTTGTTCACATAGTGATAGTTGTACAAGTATCCTTAGACTTGAGGTCATCATAGTCATCTTGTGTACACTGAACTATGCTTTGGTTTAGTTCTTAGTCTCCAGGGACAATTATTAGGGCTCTACTGGGTATAGGAATTTGTACACGAAGATAGTGTATGATCAATAAAGGATCTACCCCTTCCAGTGAAGGAAGCGAATGTTCAAGGCTGATCCACTTATGCTAGTTCAGGAATCTCTGGCCAGAGTAAATGAAATTAGAAAGGAGTTTCTAATTTGCATAGAACTAAGCATAGTAAATGGTAAGCAAGTGATTGAATTAGATAGGCTTGACACGAGATCCATGCCTTGTATTTAATCGGGACATTGTAGGGTGGAAGGAGTTTATTGTACGGTAACTATTCACTGAATAGGTTCTTGGTATTCTAAGCAGTGAATTCATATTATCCGGATAGTCGCGATATGCTGAGAAGTATCCCTCACGATGTAGAATAAATGTGATTAATTAATTAATCATATTTAATAAATTAGAGAATTTATATAAATAATGATAAAATAGTTTTATTATTATTTATTTCTACTAACGGCTTAATATTGAACCTACAGGGTCACACCATAAAAAGAGAATGATTTAATGGTGGAGGAATTAATTAATAATGGCTAATAATTGTTTATTTATGAAATAAATAATTAATTGGCAAATTTAATAATTGATTAAATGAGATTTAATTGATTATAAATTAATTAAGAAAAGTTCTTAATATTATTAATTAAGGATTTAATTTTTGGAAATTAAATCAAGAGAGAGAATTATTTCTAAAGTGTTTAGAAAAAGGATTAATAATTAAAAGGTGTTTTAATTATTAATGAGAATAATAAATGGGATAATAATAATAATATTTATGGGAAAATTTCAGCTGAAAATTTTGCCTATAAATATACTATTATAGACCCTATTTTTATTGGAACCCAAAAAAAACCCAAAAGTTTTTAGAAAACCAAATTCTCTCCACCTCCTCCTCCTTTGCGTCGTTTTCTTGGTGGATACTGGTGGAGTGCTTCACGTTTGAGGAGCAGTTGCTAAGGATCTCCGAACGTTGCTTTTGGATCGCAAATTAAAGGTTAGTAATCGATCCCTATGTTTTTACCACGATTTATATGCTTTTATTTTGGATTTTATATGTGTAGAAAGTGTTTTACCATGCCCCCGCTGTGATTAAAATCCAACAATATGAACCTGTAGAAATTCAGGCAGACCTGTCATTTGTGGAGCCACCGGTTAAAATACTTGACTGGCAAGAGAAGAGCCTTAGAAATAAGTCAGTAAAGTTAGTAAAAGTGCTTTGGAGGAACCCTAAGGTCGAAGAATCGACTTGGGAGTTAGAGTCTGATATGCGTTTCCGGTATTCTCGTCTGTTCTCTTAGATTCTGGGGACAGAATCCCTTAAGGGGAGAGGATGTTACAACCGGCATTTCCGTGTAATATTAATTGTAAAATTTGGTGTAATTATAAAGCCGAATGCCAATATATTCAACTTTTGTATGCTTGTGTGAATGAGAATATCTGCGTCTTAAATTTTCAATATGTGGTATATGATTTTTCAAATCAAAAGTTTAAATTATTTCTTTTATTTTTGATTTATAAGGAATATCTTAAACCTTGAATAAATATCTTTTTAAAGTTATTTGTTCACAAAATTCAAAAGTAGTTTTATAAAATTTCTAAAAATCCAAGTTATTCTATGGTATAAATTTTATAATTTTTGAACTTGTATCTTATTTTTTAAAAATAAATCTTTATAAATTTTAGTTGTCATATTTAGCAAATTAGAAGAAAGCCCTTGCATTCAAACCACCCTTTCATTCTTTTCAAGGACAAATAGGACAATTCCAACCCCACTAACTCTTATTTTTCTAGCCAAATTCCTTCTTTACCCTTGCATGCAAAATGAACCAAGTATAAGTGGAGGGATAGTCTTGTCAATTCTCATTCCCACTCATTTTTGTCAAATCAAAAACCATAAAATAAGCAACTGCCATGATCATTTCACACTCCACTCACCACCACACTCTTTCTTCCATCCTCCTCCCTCTCACTCTCGGCCCTCCTCTCCCTCCTCTCGGGTTTTCAGCCGAGACCAACCCCCTCCCTATTTTCTTCATTCCTCCACCAAGTTTCCACCTTCTACACAAGTAAATGTTACTTCCCATACCATGATCACATATATTCCAAAGAGTTTTGAGTAAAAAGTTCAAGTTTTAAAGTTGCATGTTAAGGTTCTAGTTGAAACTCAAAGTACAACCTTGATTCTTGTGAGTTTAGGGTTGTTTTTGAGAGGACTACAAGGAATGGATAAGTGCCAAGTCTTGAGAAGGAAACTCTTGATGATTAAATGGCCATTCCCTTCCATTTCATTCGGCCATGACCATAGGGGAGCCGAATGAATGGTCCTTAAGACTATTCTTGTTGCTTTGTTCAATTTTTGCATGTTTATGTGATAATGGCTTGAATTTTATGGTGAAAATTTGATGAAACTCCTTGCGTGATAAGTGATCATCTAGATATAGCTCATGCTAGGCTTGCATGTAAATTTTTTGGTAAAACATATTTAGAAAACAGGTTGTTTGGCTTGCAAAACTTGAAGACATGCATGCATATGGATTTATCTTAGAATGTTATAAGATTTTGATCATTTGGAAAGATTTTGTTAGTGAGATTTAATTTCAGTAGAAATAAGGTGTTAATATTGATTAATGCTCCTTGATGCATGGTAATAATTCGTGGTTATCTTTCATAAAAATGCATATCTTGTTGTTTCAAAAGCATGAAAATTTGTGAGTTGTGAAATGTGGTTTCTTTTATTTTGTTATAATTGTACCTTAGGTAAGGATGATCTCCACCAAAATTATTTTGAGTATAAGGGAGTTAGTTCAGTAGATCACCATGTTTAAGTCTTGGTTTGGGTATTGGGTTGTTGGTAGTTGAGTTTGTCAAGTCAAAACCTTGGAGAAAGGAGAGTTATAGTTTCTGCAGAAAATCAGTTTAGTACCCTGAGGTTTAGAGTGAGTTTGGACCATGTCATTGATGTGCACTTTGAGGCCCAAGCCACCAGAATTTATTATTGGGAGTATATAAAAGGTTTTAGGTGTTGGTTGGAGGTTTGCATGTCATTTGGTTAGGTGCACAAGTAGAATAACAAAATATGTCCAGCAGGGGACAGTTTTGTTACAACTTAGAAATAAGGAGATTTGACCATGTCATGGGTAGGCCCTCATTAGGCCCTATTGGGCCTTAGTTAGAGGGAGTGTCAGAGAAGTTTTTACAACCATAGTTCATAGGATATGAGTTAGAACCATGTGTCACAAGTTTATTCAAGTCAGGGCGTTTTCTGCCCAGAAAAAAACAGGGGAACCTTGGACTTTTAGCTTAGGCCCAAGAAGGCCCAAGCCAGGCCCTTGAGCCACATCAAGTTTGTGAGATGCCCTTAGGTCAGGAGAGTCTTGTGTAAAAGTTTTGAAGGAAAAATTGTAGTTTAAAAGTGTCTAATGAACTCAAGAAACCATAGTTGTCATTCTGAAATTTGCACCAGTTAGCACTTTCACTTATCACATAGTTTTAGAACATTTAGGAGTGAGATTTAGGTTGACCACCATAGTTGTAAGATAGTATAAGGTCAGTAGAGCAAAAGGCACAAGTGAGGGTCAATAGGTTTTGGATAGTTTAGTAAAGGCACATCGAGTTAGGAAGCCAAAATTTGAAGACTTTGTCTAGTTTAACGACCAAGTGACTTAAGTTGTGAGTCGAGATCATCCAAGCCTAGTGTTGCATTATGGTGTATATGGTGTTATTTGGTATTAATATATGATATGTGATTATGTGGCTATGTGTGTACATTTGTAATTTAAAAGTGAATATAAAATTAAGTGCATATAGGCCTAAGTGCCATCCGTGTTTAATTTCGGGTTGTAAATAGGTTAAGTTGGTGAGAATATATTATAATGAGGATTATTATTATTTATGTAGGATCTCGAGACGAGGGAAAACTTTCCATAAAGGTCGAGTGAAGCTCCAGTTGCTCCTACCAGTTAGACCAGACCAGCCTTTCTCAAGGCAAGTGATTCAACTTGACCTTCGTATTTACTACTAATAGTTCATACATTGCTACAACTATCCTGTGTCATTTGATATATTAAATCAAGCATATCTTATGTTTATCTTTGAATTATATAGAGATGCCATGAACCCTCGAGTACGTTTTGCAAGTAGTTCAAAAGTCTTTTCATGATAGTTGAATGCCATGATAAATTAAAGAGTTGTTATAATACTTGATTGATCCTCTTGATTAACATGCTAATGATTCCTAAGTATTAATATCTCCCCCTGAAACTTGAACCCCTATAGAACCTTACCTTGAACTCTGACAGTCAGATACTTACCAACGTGATTCCTCATTGATTGATACCCTCTTTCTTATCCTAAAGCTTGACAATTCTGATATATCCTGAGTTAAAGATCATTTCTGCATACCCGAACACCCTTAGTATTCATGAAGCTTACCTTCTTGATGATCCAGCACTTGAACCTTGATGAGAAACCATTGCTTAAAGCCCAATTTGGCATTACCCTTTTATAACATCCAATAGCCTCACTAAATCCCCTAGTCCAATCTTTGATATATGAAAACCATTCAATTACTTGAATAGAGTATAGTTTTGTGAATCATGGCCCTGATATTTAGTACCTTATTTCCCGTGTTTCGAGTTGATCTATAATTCCTTGATAAAAATGTTTACTGTAAAAAGAGATTTTTGTTATAATTCGGCATCAATTTTTGAAATAAATAAAATATGGGTTTTCAGTCCCAAAGGGGGATAAATGTTTTCTTGAATGGTGGATCTGGACTGAGACGCGAGTCCTTTCCACACTTATATTAGGCTTAAAAGTTGCCTAGGGATTCCCATTAATGTTTTAGAACCCAGCGAGGTTCGGGATTACTTCGCGGCTGATCACCGGCTGTAATCCGTAGCGTCATAAAATGATTTTGATTAAGACATGATTTTGAAATTGTTTTGATACAAGCAAAAATGATGCCATCACCCATAATTTTATCCCTCGTTATCATTGGTTATGTCTTTCCATTGTCATTCTTTAATGTATATCTCGATTTATGTTTGGTATCGTACTGCTAGCACTTGTTGAGCATTTGGCTCACTCCTTGCTTTACCCTAATATTACAGCTAGCAGCTATGGTTAGATTCAAGCAGACTGCCCGTAAGACCTGTGATGCTGATGCTTATGTGCGAGCTCAGGCAGAATAAGAGATAGTAGTTTTGTGTGAGGACTCAGTATTTAAAATCAGATGTAATAGTTGGTAGTATTGGGCTGTTCCAAACCCTAAACTGTAAGATCTTGGATTTGGTTATGTTATTTCTTTTAAAATGTTGTAATAGTTATATTTAATTTGCTGTTCAAGTTGGGGGCGTGACATAAGATAGCCTGTTAATCTCTTGTGAAGTGACAGTGAATCTTGAGATTTAGAACTTGCCATGCTAGCATAGGTTCATGTATTGTATGCATGATTAGTGGGTAACTCTAACCATTTTACTTGCCCTGTGTAATCATCATGAATAACTTGTGCTTAAATCGTTATGTTGTCAAATTCTGTAGACATATAGGGTCTCAACATAATTGATGCTTATTCAACTTCTTTCTTAATTGTGGATGCTTGGTAGAATGGTATTCGTACAACGAAAGTTGGCGTTTATCAACTTCGTGTTGTTCGATTAATATCATCACCATTACATGCTAAGGTTAATAACAATAACTATTGAATAAAGTAGTAATGAAGTTAGGATCTCATGTGTGTTTAATATTGTTAATTCAACTATTTAATTCTCGTAGTTAATTAGTTAACCAATCTTAATTGTTATTATCTTGGCATTGAAGAATAATCATACATTGGTGAGTAAGTGTTAATTAAATATAATTAATCAGAGTCTTTGTGGGAATGAACTAGAAATCATTTTATATTACTTGCGAACGCGTATACTTGCTGGAAATATTTAGCACATGCTTTTTGCCTAACAATTAGAGCCTTGGATCAGAGATAGAGTGGCTATGTTTGAGCTTGATACTTATGCTGGAGTAGTACAGAAGGCTGCTCTGATTGGGAGTAATGGGATATAGTCAAGGAAAGAAAAGGATAACAAGAAGAGAAAGGTTCCATTTTATGGAGAGAAGTTTGAAGCCGGAAGCTCACAAGACAGGAGTGTGAAAAGGATTGGATACCACAAAGGTGGAAATTTTCAGAAGAAGGGAAATTTGAATAAGAGACAAGATTCTAAGGGGGACAACCAGTCAAGCCAAAGACAAGTTAGAGAAAATAGATTTCAGAGACCAGAGTGCAAGCATTGTGAAAAAAGACATCCAGGAGTGTGTAATAAGTTAAACATGACATACTATACATGCAATCAGAAGGGACACTTGGCTAACGAGTGTAAGATACCGAAGCTGGGAATTACATGCTATAAGTGTGGAAAGACTGCACATACAGCTAGGGAAGGCAAGTCAACCGGACCAGTCAAGGCTTTGATGAACGTGGCAAGTACTAGTGCAAGTATGCCAGCTGAGGTATTGGCATTACCTCCACCATCTACCGCAACTCCGCAAGCGACAACAAGGACATTTGATTTAAAGATGTAGGACGCTGTTCAGAATTCTGAGGTGATAGCAGGTAAACTTTTAATGAGTAATGTTGAAGCTAATGTATTCATTTATTCTGGAGCTACTAGATCTTTTATATCAGAAACTTTCGTTGATAAACTTAAATATGATAAAATGACCCTGAACGAGGTAATCGATGTGGTAATTTTGAACCAAGAGAAGATTCCTGTGAGTCAATTTTGTCCTAAGTGTGAGATTGATATTTCGGGGCATAAATTTTCAGCAGACTTGATACTTTTCAAGTTAGGGGAGTTTGACATAATCTTAGGCATAGATTGGTTAGGGAAGAATAATGCCCAGATAGATTGTAAATCTAAGAAAGTATATTTAAAGACAGAGATTGGAGAAAAAGTGGTATTTAAGGGTCAGAGGCAACAGCGGCTGTTTCTTATAATCGTCCATGCTAAGAAATTGCTTAAGAGAGGTTGCGAATCGTTCTTAGCCTATGTAGTGGATTCAGAAAGAGAGAGCCTCCTCATGGAAGATATCCCGTAGTCAACAAATTTCTAGATGTGTTTCAAGATGAACTACCAGGTGTATCGCCCGATCGACAGATTGAGTTTGAGATCAACCTTGCTCCAGGCACGGAACCAGTTTCGAAGGCACCTTATAGAATGGCACCAGCAGAAATGAAAGAGTTGGCGAGCCAGCTACATGAATTGTTGGACAAAGAAGTGATACGGCCAAGTACGTCACCATGTGGAGCACCTATTCTATTCGTAAAGAAGAAGGATGGAAGCATAAGGTTATGTATAGACTATCGGGAGTTGAATAAGATGACGATTAAGAACCGTTACCCGCTACCAAGGATAGATGATTTATTTGATCAGCTGAAAGGAGCTAAGTATTTTTCCAAGATTGATTTAAGATTAGGATACCATCAATTGAAGATCAAAGAAGATGACATCCTGAAGACAACATTCAGGACAAGATACGGACATTATGAATTCTTAGTAATGCCTTTTGGGTTGACTAATGCTCCTTCAGCATTTATGGATCTGATGAATCGGGTATTTAAAAAGTATTTGGACAAGTTTGAAGTGGTATTCATTGATGATATTCTTATATATTCAAAGTCAGAAGAAGAACATATACAACATCTATGGTTAGCATTGGAGATACTCCGACAAGAGAAGTTGTATACCAAGTTTTCTAAGTGTGAGTTCTGGTTAAAGGAAGTTCAATTTTTGGGACCTGTTATTGGAAATGAAGGAGTCAAAGTGGATCCGGAAAAGATTGAGGCAATTATGAGTTGGGAGAGACCAAAGACACCTATGGAAGTGCGAAGTTTTCTAGTATTGGCGGGATATTATAGAAGGTTTGTTAAAGATTTCTCGAAAATTGCCACGCCATTGACTAAGTTGACTAGGAAGAATCAGAAATTTGAATGGAATGCAGAATGTGAAGATAGTTTTCAAGAATTGAAATAGAGGTTGGTTACAGCTCCGATACTAGTATTACTAGACGATCAAGGAGACTTTGTGATTTTCAGTGATGCTTCATATAAGGGCATGGGTTGCGTGCTAATGCAACACAACAAGGTGATTGCGTATGCGTCAAGACAGTTAAAACCACATGAATTGAAGTATCCTACACATGACTTGGAATTAGCAGCTATAGTATTTTCACTTAAGATCTAGAGACATTACCTTTACGGAGAAAGGTGTGAGATCTACACGGATCACAAGAGTTTGAAGTATATTTTCACTCAGAAGGAGCTCAAAATGAGGCAAATGAGATGGTTGGAATTAATTAAGGACTATTATTGATCGATAAATTATCATCCGGGAAAGGCAATTGTCGTAGCTGATGCTTTAAGTAGGAAAGAGAGGTTGAATATGGCAGTGGTATCAAAGGAATTATCTGGAGAAATCAGGAGATTTGAATTAGAACTGTGTGTTTACAGAAAAGCTGAGGAGATTTGTCATACTATGACCTTTCAGCCATCATTGTTGGAAAAGATAAAGAAATGTCAGGAAGAAGTGATGAAACAGGAGAATAATCAACTGACCTGAGAAGAGATTTGTACTCAAAGGGATGAACAAGGTATATTAAGGTTTTCCTCAAGAATTTGGATTCCTCATGTGACTGAATTGAAGAATGAGATATTGCAATAAGCTCATAATTCTAGATTTTCAATCCATCCTGGAAGCACCAAGATGTACCAGGACTTGAAGCAGAACTTTTGGTGGCCAAATATGAAGCGAGAAGTAGCAGAATGGGTTGCGAGGTGCTATACTTGTCAGAAAGTGAAGGCAGAACATCAAAGACCAAGTGGATAATTCAGCCTTAAAGATTCCAGAATGGAAGTGGGAAAACATTGCCAAGGACTTTATAGTAGGATTACCACGAACGAAATCCGGACATGATGCTATATGGGTTATAGTTTATCGCCTTACGAAGTCGGCACATTTTCTTCCGATTAACGAGAGGTCTTCATTGGATAGATTGGTCCACCTGTATGTGCGTGAAATCGTATTACGACATGGCGTACCTGTATCAATAGTTTCGGACAAAGATCCATGATTTAACTCGAGATTCTGGAAGCAATTTCAAGAAAGTGTTGGCACCAAGTTGAATATGAGTACGGCGTATCATCCGCAGACTGATGGTCAAAGTGAGAGGATAATTCAAACAATTGAAGAAATGTTGCGTAGCTGTGTGATTGATTTTGCGGGAAGTTGGGACGACCACCTGCCATTGGAAGAATTCTCCTATAACAATAACTATCACACCAATATTGGCATTCTACCATACGAAGCTTTATACAGATGAAAATGCAGATTACCAACCAGCTGGGATGAAGTGGGAGAAAGAAAGATTTTAGGCCCGGAATTGGTGCAACAAATGCATGAGACATTCAAATTGATTCAGAAGTAGGTAAAGTCGTATTTCTGAAAGTATCACCGAGGAAAGGATTATCTCGATTTGGCAAGAACGGGAAGTTAGCACCTAGATGTATTGGTCCTTTTGATGTTTTCATTCAAGTAGGGAAGGTGGCCTATGAATTAGCTTTGTCGCCTCAGTATCATCATGTGCATAACGTGTTTCTGTGTCATTACTTAAGAAGTATAATCTTGATGCCAACCATGTGATAGAATATGAACCTATAGAGATTCAGGAAGACCTGTCATTTATGGAGAAACCTGTCAAAATACTCGACTGGAAAGAGAAGAGTCTTAAAAATAAGTTGGTCAAGTTGGTAAGAGTACTTTGGAGAAATCCCAAGGTTGAAGAGTCAACGTGGGAACTAGAGTCGGATATGCGTAGCCGGTATCCTCACTTATTCTCCTAGATTCTAAGGACAGAATCCTTAAAGGGGAGAGGATTTACGACCGGTATTTCTAAACCCTATCTATATATAATTGTGTGTTTACAATTAAAATTTTAAATTATGTGGAATTATAAATATGGATGATCTGTATGACTGAGTGCCTATAAACTAAGTGTTTAATATATTATTTTATATAAAAATTTTTGAAAAGAAAATCTTATCATTTAGTATTTTTAAATGATAATCAAAAGTACTTCATTTTATATGAAAAATCGATTTTAAGAATATTTTAACAATAAACTTTCAAATTTTATATCATTAAATTTCTAAAATCATAAGCTATTTTATGATATTTATTTTGTGATTTATGGAGGTGCATTTATATTTATAAAAATTATTTTATATAAATTAGTTGACTTTTAAATTGCAAATTACTTAGTTGCCCATACATGCAAATACCCTCCAATTCAATTTAAAAGGGCATAAGAGACAATTCATACCCCACTAACCTTATTCTATCCACCAAAAGACTAAACTACCCTTGCATGCACTTTTGCTTGGTTATTGGAGAAGGGCAGTTTAGTACATTCCAAATTCCACTATTGAATTAGTGCATGATGAACCATAAAGAGAGGAGTTAACCCAAAATCACACTCCACTCAAGCTCATCATTTTCACTCTCAAATTTTCTCTCATCCCCCTCTCTTTTTCTTCATTCGGCCGAAGCCCCTTCCCCCATTCCCTTCAAATTTTCTTCATCAAATCCTTTCCATTCTAGTGTAATTCCAGTACCCATTAATATAATATACACTTTACAAAAAGTTCCATTCTTAGGAGATGAAGTTTAATGCTTGCATGTCTTTATTTTATGTGATCTCCAAAGAGAAACTCTTAATTCATGTGGATTAAAGAGTTCTCTATGAGATATACTTTTTATGTGCATAAACTAAGTGTTTCCATGAATAAAACTCTTTTAAAACCTTTGCATGCTACTGATCTTTAGTTGTAAAGTCATATTCTACTTTACATGTTAGAGATAGGGCATTATTTTCAAGTATAATCATCTTATATATGCTCTTCTTTTCAAAAATGTACATGCATGCTTAGCTTGTGTTAAATTCGACCTTATATGTGCTTAAAACGAATTGTTTCCTTGATATTATGCTTGATCTTAGTTGTTAAAAGGTAGTGTGCATGATCTTTTGAAGTAGTTAAGTATTTTAAGTCGAATTTATGAGCTAATAACCCTCTTGTTTAGTCGAATTTGATTTAGTGATCATCTTGAGTTGCATGTTAAGTTTTATTTTGCATGTTGGTACTATAGGGCATGGATGATCTCCATTATTGGTTGAGGCCTTATTTTAGAGTCTTATAGTAGTAAATTTGCCTTGGTTGAGATTAATTCGTGGTTTTAAAGTGGGAGTTAAGGTGGAAAGGCTAGGATAGAATCCTAAAATTGTTTCCAAATTTGCATGTGGGTTTTGTGTTGATTTTGAATGGGCTTTTCTTAGGCATTGTTAGGCCCAAGCCATAGGGAGTTAAGACTTGGGTTATAATTGAGTCTAGAAGTCACAAATTAGAGAAACCCAACCATTTAGTGAGGTGCACATACCAAAATTTAGAATCTGTCCAGCAGGGGATAGTTTTGTTGCAACTTAGAAATGTGGAGTTTTGACCATGTCATGGTTAGAGGGAGTGTCAGAGGAGTTTTTCCAGCCATAGTTCATAGGAATTGAGTTAGAATCATGTGTCATAAGTTAGTGCAAAACATGGCACTTTTCTGTCCAGAAAATAGGGGAACATTGGACTTTAAGCTTAGGCCCAGGTAGGCCCAAACTAGGCCCTTGAGCCACACGAAGTTTGAGAGTTGCCTTATGGTCAGAAGTGTCTAGTGTAGAAGTTTGAGAGGTAAACTTGAAGTGTAAGTGTGTCAATTATACTCATAAACCCATTGGCATCATAAAATGGTTTTGATAAGGAAATGGTTTGAATGGTTTTATTACAAGAAAAGATGCCATCACCCTGAAAGTTTATCTCTTGATACTATATTGTTGAATCTTTCAATTCCATTGTTAATGTTTTATTCTTGTTTATGTATACTATAGCGCTTGTTGAGCATTTGGCTCACTACTTGCTTACCGTGATATTACAGCTAGAAGATATGGTTAGATTCAAGCAGACAGCGTGTAAGACTTGTGATGTCGATTTGTATGTTCGAGCTCAGGTAGTTAGTGATTTTGTGTGTGAGGACTCGATATTGGAATTAAGTTGTAATAGTTAATAGTGTTGGGATGTTCCAAACCCTAAACTGTAAAGATCTTGGATTCAGATGTATTTACTTCCTTTTGTTAACTAATATAATTACTCGTATATTGTCTTTTGTAAATGTTTGCGGCGTGACAAAATACTCAGATATGAATCACAGACATACGGTACTACTCCACAAATACATACAAACTAAATACGAGTCACTGAACCAAAATTGTTTAAACATTCAAACCTTTATACCTTATACATTGAAAAACCAATCCTTATAACCACAAGACTTTGATTCTTTTGGTATCCAATTCTTGTACCGACTAATAGTCAATCCTTGTATTTGCCATATTGTTCTCTTGTGAAGATTGCAGATCATCTTATGCTTCAATCCCAATGTTGTTTATGATTCTCTTTATTACTTTACATTGTTTATTCTGTTATTATTATAGAATTGGATTGTTTTATAAAATTGTGGACCAGATTCGTGGTCAGACCAGATTGGTGGTCAAGTTAGGCTAATGTGTGCCTTGGATCCAGTAATTAAAGAAGAGCTGTGTGCCTTGCTCGGGGTTAGTGCGTGACTGATCAGCAACCTAACCTTGATTTTTAAAATAAAAATTTAATATCCAATTCTAATTGATCATTGTTTAATCTCAGTATTGTCAACGTGACTTGCTGAGCTAGTTAGCTCATTTGTGTGATTTTGTTTATGTTCTTTTCCAGTTAAGAAGGAACCTATTGGCAGCGAGGATCCCCAATCCAGTGCGCGAGCTAGGATCCCAAGTTAAGGGGAATAAGCTAGCTGAAGACTTTTGTAATAGTTTAAGTTTGTATAGTTTGTAAGAATGTTTAATATTTAGTTGTAAGTTAAATAGTTGGGATTTGGATGTTTGTAATATAAAATGTGTGTGTGGCTTGTGTGCATACTCTAACCTGTTGTGATCCGTCAATTATTGGTAAGTAGGGTCACTGCATATTATTATTATTATCTTTGTTATTATTTTAAGCATGATTATATATAATAGGTGTGTGTGTGGACCCCAAACTTCTGACACGGGTTTGGAGGGTGGCACAGTCTCAGCATGGGAAGTCCCCTGTTGGTTGTCCTGTTTTTGTGCTTCCACAGGTACAAGAGCCATTTATGCATTAGATTTAATATTGGACCTCATGTCAGGCATAGGGTAAGGGTAAGTCCTGAATCTCTCAAACATAAATGGAGTGATTCTAAGACTCACATGTACCTTTTTTTAGTAGTAAGTGAACCAAATAGCACTCTGGACACTTGCTTACAATTGTTTATTTGTGTTCTATCTATAACATTTAGCATATGAATTTCATGCACCTTATGATTTAAAGTGGACATTATAAATCTAGGGACAAAAATTCCTTGCCTCTTGTATCTAGGGGCATTGTTAGCTTGGTGCTTAGTTCTTCCAGGAACAATAGACCAACATTCAAGCGTCTGTTGTGAGTTATGGAGTACACCAGCTTCTGGACCACACTTGATATGTTGTCATATCATGTCTTTCTGCAAGTGAAGGCCCTCACAATAGAATCAAACAAGAAAGACCATTCCCTCCTTAGGTACTTCTTGTTCAGGCTAGCCAGGTTGATTCTTTCACTATAGTTGATGAAGTCCATGAACTCAGCTAGCTCATCCTGTGTTGGAACCTCCACCATGTTCTCAATTGGAATACCCAAAGCCTGATTCACATCTTGCTCATTGAACTCCACCTGTTGGCCTCAAATAGAGCAGTTCACCAAAATAGATACAGAGTTGTCATTCACAATTGTTCTCACTACAGTTGTTTGTCCAGAATTCATGTAGAACATCCAAGTAGAGGATGGGATTGGAAGTTAGAGCTCCTGCAAGATAAGATTTAGACAAAAACTTAATAAACTTATTGAAACTGTCAGGGGCTTGATTAGCATCTGTAAAAGTGAGATAGTTGGTTCCATCCTTGGGGATTGCAACTCTAACATTGTTTAGTGCCATTATAGAGGAGTAAATTTGAGTGGGTAAGAAAAATTAGAGAGAGAGCGGTTGAAACGAGAGAGAGTGGTTGAAAATTGGAAAAATTAGGTCCCTTAATGATCTCGAAAGTGTAAAGAGGTGTATGTCGAGATGTCTGGGTATTTATAGTACAAGGTAAATGACTTATCAAGAACTAAAAATAGACGTTTGGAATTTTCTTATCGAGAAGTCATATTGAGAGAATAAATACATATCGATATGTCATTTTCCTGACTCTTATCGAGAACTAGAAAATGACTTGTCGAGATGTCAAATAATACCCAGTTTGTCCTTAATGGACTGAATTATTTTCAATTTTTATTTGAATAAGTCAAAATAAAATTGGAATGATTTTGTCAAAAGTATTTTACCAAAATAATTTATTAAATTAAATCATCTCAGTTCTGAGTTATTGATAAGTCTAACATTTATACTTGTAGTGAACTCTGTGAGTTAACACCTATAGAGAACTCTATAATGACTTATCGATAAGTCATAATAAAGCATGTCGAGAAGTCCTTCGAGAAGTCAAAAAAATGACTTATTGAGAACTCCCTCGAGAAGTCTTAAAATGGCTTTGTCGAGAAGTCAATTAGACTTATCAAGAACTCAGCTCTCTAAATACTCTTGTTCTTTTTGACTCTGTCTTGTGCTAATTTCACATATTGAAAATGTAAATCAACACTTAGACAGTTTTTTTAGAATTGAAAAATTCCATGCTAAATTTTGAAAAATAAATATACGTAGATTTCTGAAATATTTATAACTCATATTTTAGTTAATTTCCAGTTAAGTCAAATTAATTTTGATTAACTAGAAATCAATCAGCTGCAAAACATTAGCTGAGTTCTTGCCTTTAGGATGAAAAATTTAGCATTCCAATTTCACCTACAAGTCTAGTGAAAGTTACTTCATCCAAAGGTTTAGTAAAAATGTCAGTTAATTATTTTTCCGTTGAAACAAAAATAAGCTCAATAGTACCATTTGCAACATGTTCTCTAATAAAATGGTACCTTACATCAATAGCTTTGTTCTAGAATGATTAACTATATTAGCCACAATAGATAAAACATTAGTATTGTCACACATAATTAGAATTTTTTGTAACACTGGGCACTTGAGCACAACAACTTCTATTAGCTATGTAATCAGCCTCGACTGTGGAAGTTGACACAAATTGTTGTTTCTTGCTATACCAGGTTACAAGTCTTTGTCCAAGAAACTAACAGCTTCCACTAGTACTCTTTCTGTCAACCCTGCGTCCAGCAAAATCTGCATCTGTGTATCCACCAGCTTCAAACCCTGTTCCCTCAGGAAACCATAATCCCAAGTTTGGAGTCCCTTTTAAATATCTGAAAATTCTCTTCACAACCATCAAATGTGATTCCTTTGGATTATCTTGAAATCTTGCACACAGACATGTTGCAAGCATAATGTCTGGTCTACTAGCAGTTTAATATAGCAAGGATTCAAATATTTCCTATATAACCTGAAATGTCTACACTTTTTCTTTTCTTATCTTTATCCAACTTTGTAGTTGTAGACATAGGTGTTGATGCAGGTGAATAATCAACCATACCAAACTTTTTCAGTAAATCCTTGACATACTTAGTTTGGCTGATGAAGATTCCATCACTTTTTTGACTGTCTTGAAGTCCAAGAAAGTAACTTAACTCTCCCATCATACTCATTTCATATTCACTCTGCATGAGATTTGAGAATCTTTGACATATCTTTTAATTAGTAGAGCCAGAAATGATATCATCTACATAAATTTGAACTAGGATCATATCACCACCATGCTGCTTGTAGAAGAGAGTCTTGTCTATTGTTCCTCTAGTGAATCCATATTTGATCAACAATTTTGACAGTGTGTCATACCAAGATCTAGGTGTTTGCTTTAGTCCACAGAGAGCCTTGAGTAATTTGTATACAAAGTTTGGAAATTCTGGATCTTCAAAGCCAGGTGGCTGTTACACATAAATTTCTTCTTCCAACTCACCATTAAGGAATGCACTCTTTACATCCATTTGATACACCTTAAAATTTGAGTGTACAACAAATGCAAGAAAGATCATTTTTACTTCAAGTCTTGCAACTGGACCAAACGTTTCATCATAATTAATTCCTTCCTCTTGTGAGTAGCCTTTTGCAACCAACCTTGCTTTGTTTCTGGTAACAATCACAGTTTCATACATTTTATTCCTAAACACCCACTTTGTTCGAATTATATTTCTGTTCTTTGGTGCAGGAACCAATTCCCAAACTTTGTTTCTTTCAAACTGATTTAGCTCCTCTTGCATAGCAGATATCCAATCAGGATCAAGTAGAGCTTCCTAAGTTTTCTTAGGCTCAACTTATGAAAGAAAATATGTATGAAGACATTCATTTGCAGTTGCACTTCTAGTCCTCACTCTAATATTTGGATCACTAATAATTACTTCTCTTGAGTGACTCATATCCTACTTCCTGGTGTGAGTTTGTTGACTTGAGTTTTCTGCATTTTCTTCACCATTGGCATGACTTACGAAACCTTCTTCTTTTTCTCCCCCGGAGTTTGTGCTGTCAAATTCATGTGTTTGAGATGAGCTTGTTCAGTTGACTCTTCATCCATTCTGTGATTTTTGTTGATTTCAGCTTCATCTTCAGAGTCACTATCAATGTTGAGATTTTCAAATTTCAGGGCCTCAGATTCATTTTCATCAAGGCATTTCAAGCCTGAACACTTGTCATCATCAAAAGTTACATATTTGCTTTCCATAATTTTCTTTTGTTCAAGCACATAGACTTTGTATGCAATTATCTCCATTGAATATCCCAAAAAAATTGCTTCAAAAAATTTAGAGTCAAATTTTCCCACATTCAGAGTTGTCCTTTAGAACATAGCACTTGCTTTCAAACACATGAAGCTGCTTCACAGTAGGCTTTCTTTTAGATAATATTGAGTAGGTTGATTTGCCAAGGTTCTTGTTAATGAGATATATGTTTTGAATGTAGCATGATGTTGGTGAGACGGCGTAGCTGTATGAACAGTTATGTGATAACTCAACATGAGAAAAATACTAGAACATGACAGGATAATAATACTACGACTAAAAAAGAAATCAGAAGAAATGAAGACAAGGAAAATACAAAGAATCAAAAGATTAGAAGAAAGCTTGAAGTCTGCTTACAGGTCACTGAAAGAAGCTCATTAATATGTTCATGCCTCAGTGAAGAATAAAGGTTAAACACTTTCAGGGTTTCAGAAATGATGAAGATTCAGTGTATAAGTGCCACATGAAGATTTTAATGTATTGGTATTGATTGAAGATAGACAATGTATGAAGCATAGGAATCTGAAGAATTGAAACATGGTAAAAGACAGAGGTTAAAGATGACAGTTGCAGTCTTGAAGTTATACTCACTGACAAGAGTTCATTTATTTGTTCAAGCGTCGGTGAAGAATAGTGTATGAAGTATTCAAGATAATATTCGTAATGAAGACGTTGTCTAAAGTACCAGAAAGAATTTCGATGAAAGTACAGTTGTTTATTGACAGTCAGTGTCTGAATTGATAAAGTTGTTGCAAGCTTAACAATGTAATCAAGGCTATAATACGAAGACCTGAACGGAGTTAGTCGTCTGTGAACCAGACCAATTGTACTAGGCGTCAACATCTCGTGAAAGGAATCTGAGTATTATCTTTAGAAGAATTGTTAAGTTGAGGAACATACTTGGATTGAACATTTATCTGTTAGAGCATATGTAGCGTGGAAGAGCAAATCATTGATTCATCAGAAGAATGAATGGACTAAACTAATTTGCACATGTACCACGCCGAAATCGAGGCCATCAATTATCAACAGTCCATTAGTTCAGCAGCCTCAGCATCAATTTTTAATGGTCGTTGCAATGGCCATCAGTTGTTGGGTCCCGCCTGTATTTCACTTTTTGACACTGCATGTCTCCTGCTTTTTCTTGCAACAGCTATTTATTTAACGGTCGAATATTTGTGTATATATATTGCTTCTTCTGTTAAATAACTTACAGCAAATTTTACAACACCCATATTTCTATCTTTTCATTTTTATTTTCCTTCAATATTATTATATATTTAATATATAATGGGTACTAATTGGCTTCTTTCCGAAGAATTACAATTATGTGTTTCGTGGGTTCGACAATCTATTGATCCGATCACCGGTCGATATTCAAACAAGAATAATTTATGGGGGCGAATTCAGAGAATGCTCATGCCGAATCTCGTTCAAAAATTGCTCTAGACTCGCATTGGGCACCATTGAAGAGAGCACTAAAAATGGCAATGTGCAAAAAATCAAGCTAGTAGATATAGTGCAAGCGGAACCAATTTGGTAGATGAGGTAAATATATATATATATATATATATATATATTTCAATACGTTTTTATATTTGTGATAACTTAGTATCCATTTATTTTTTATTTTTTCAGATAACTCAGGCTCAAGGATTATATTTCAAGGAAATGAATAAGACATTTGACAAATTAGAATGTATTGAAGCAGTTGCAACACATCCTCAATTTGTGGACGTTCCTACTACTTCTCCTCCATTTCAACAAAATTTTCCAACACAAACAGAATCACCAATCAATTTGAATAGTGATGATTGCGTTGATGAAGAAGGTTTTACAACTCCAGAGTCTAATCGAGAAACAGAAAGTCCTTCCAGTCCAGTTAGACCGATGGGAGTAAAGGCGTCCAAACATGCAAAAAAGAAAGGAAAGCAATGTATGACCGAAAAAGAAGAGATGTCTATGGCTATTTTTAATAGTATGCAATGTCATCAAAAAGAAGTAGTGGAGGCTAACATCAAAAGAGATGAGGAAACTTTTCAAATGTCAAGGGAGATGTTAGAACTTGATAAACAAAAAGAAGAAAGACGGGAAAGACTTGATGTACTAGAGAAATAGAAAGAAGCAAGATTGTAAAAACACGAGGCTATTGAAGGATTAAGAGAGCAAACAAAGATCATGACAATGGATACTAGCCAAATGACCCCTAATACAAAAAAATGGTTTAAAAGAAAGAAGGCTGAGATCATGGAACAAGTAAATGAGACTACTACTGGAAGTGCTTATGTTCCTCGCTTTATTGATGATTTTTATGATTAGATTAGCTATTATGTTTTTAATTTAATTATGTTCCATGTTTTCTAATTTTAACCTTATTTACTACATTTTGAATTCAATAAAATAAATTTATTATAATTTGTCAAGTCATACATTTCAAGAGATAATAAATTGACAACTACTGGTTAGCTTCCATTGCCCAGTTATGCTCCACCAAATCATTTTGAAGCATTGTATGAATATAAGCTGATTCCGAGTTCTCGATATGATCCCAAAATGCTTGTTAATTTCTTCCATTTCTTTGTACAGGTGTAAAAGGAATTCGAACTCCATTACTATCTACTGGCCCATCATAAACCTGTGATGCTAATGGATTCATTAAATCTTCTTCAACCGGATCAACAAAATCTTCATCCACAAATTCATCCTCAACTATCATGTTAAGCAATATGATACAAGTAATCATGATACTTTTAAGTGTGGAATTCTTATGCATTCGTGCACCATGACAAAGAATAGCCCATCGAGATTGCAAGATACCAAAACACCTCTCCATATTTTTGCGATATGCCTCTTGTTTCTTAGCAAATAATTTTTGTGATTGAGTGGCAGGATTTGATAAAGTTTTTAAAAATGTTGAATACCTCGGGTAAATTCCATCTGCAAGATAATAGGCATTATTGTATCATTTTCCATTGACGTGAAACACCACTGTTGGGCTATTTCCTGTGATGACTTTATCAAATACAGGAGACTGACCTAGAACATTAGTATCATTCTGAGCTCTAGGCACACCAAAAAAAGTATGCCAAATCCAAATGTCATACGAAGCGACCGCCTCTAAAATAATAGTAAGTCGTCCTTTTCGACCACTATAAGCTCCTCCCCACCCGCTTAAAAAATTCTTCCACTCCCAGTTCATACAATCGATACTTCCAATCATACATAGAAATCCCTTTTGTTCCCCCTTGTTAAAAGCCTTCGTAAATCTGCTAAGGTCGGAGCACGAAGGTACTCTTCACCAAAGAGCCTTTCCACTTGTTGACAAAATGTTTTCATACACTCAAGTGTGGTTGATTCTTCCATTCGACATATTTCAGTACACTGATCAGCCGCTACACCGTAAGCTAGCATTCGTAGTGCAGCAGTCATTTTGTGTTCTGGTAACAACCCTAATAATCCAATTGCATCTGTTTTTTTGATACCAATAGGAATCTTGAGTACAAAGAGCGGTCATGATGCGATTGAAAATATGAGGGCGTATTCGATACCTCCGACGAAAATCATCCTCATTGAATATTGGACAATCAACGAAATAATCTGTCATGAGATTTTTTCCTCTTGATAGCCTTTCTTTAGGATGATTAAAAGATTTTCCAGGTCTTGAGTCTCGCCCTTGTGGTTCATCTGGGGTATTAATGAACTCCTTCATCATCGCTGCTTCAGTCACCATGGTATTCATAATTTCAGACTCTTCTTGACTATGTTTTGGTCTCTGACTCAATAATCTTTTTAATGAATTCATTATTGCAAAGATTGTATTGATTTTGAGATGACTATAATATGAAGGATCATAATATTATTTATAGACAATTTTCTATCTATAAATTTAGATCATGACACGTGTCATAATGTGATTCAACGAAAATCTTATCAAAAATTTAAATTGATTCATTATCTTATCAAAAATCTGAAATTATCCAGCAATGTATTACTGGATACTATTTGTGGGACCATTAAATAATAGAGATGAAATTAAATTTATGATATATAATATAATTATTTATTTGATGGATAGTAATTGATGGATTGATGGAGTTATGTGAGTGTATAAAAACTAAGGAAAAAAGTGATTCTAACATGAATAGTAATCAACTCCATTGATTGAATTGATGAATTGATGGCATGATGGAGTTGAGGGGTGCATATGCTCTTAAAGTACGAGAAGAGGTGCACAGGGTATACAGCTAACGGCTCGAGGGATTGGCCTAGTTCAAAGTTTAATTTTTTAATTAAATAAATTTATTTAATGGACTTTATTATAATTTATTTAATAAACTTAAAATTATTTATTTTATAAACTTTAAATAAGTTTATTTTATAAATCTAAATTAGTTTATTCATATAAGTTATATTTTAGTTTATTTTAGTTATATTTTAAACTTAAATAAAAAGAAAAAGAAAACAAAAAAAAGAAAACAAAAAGAAAAAGAAAGAGAAAAAGAAAAAGAAAACAAAAAGAAAAATAAAAGAAAAAAAGGATAAGAAATAAACCTGGCAACCATATATGGTCGTAGGTTGTAAAACAAATAAATAAAGAATATGACAACCCCTTTTGTTTTGTTAATCTACCGTGGGACCAAGGAGGAAATGAAAGAAATAAAACCAAAGTGCAAAACAAATGAAACAGAAATTGGCAGAACCAAGTCCGTGTATTATTTATTAGGTTGTAGGTTGTGTTTAAGCAAGGAGTCGCATGTTGCATTTCAAAGGGTCGCATGTTACGAAAATGTGAGTCAGCAAGTTGGAGTACATTTCTAAGTCGCATGTTACAGAATTTACAACTCCAAGCTCCTCGACCACAACTTTATTGGTTTGTTCAATTGATTTGTGTGTTTAATATTTGACCACATGTTTCAATTGAATATAAGACTACATTCATCAGCAGAAGCAATTGAATTTGTTCTGTTCATCTTCTCTCCGAAAAGAGGTGAAGAACTGAAGCAAAGAGAGATAGAGGAGATATACACACAAATCTATATCAGTTATTCTTCTCACCGGAGTAACGTTATAATGCCCGATTTAACTTTTATATATTCATAGGGGCGTTATAAACGTTACCCGGTAATTAAATCCTTAGACAAACAAAAGCTAGATCATTGTATAGGACTTAATTTTTTGATCTTTGTAGAAGCTAGTAAATTTGTTGTTCTTAGATTGTAGCCGGTTAATTTATTTACCGGAGTGTAGCAACACCCTCGCGGATTTATATATGAATATATATTTCCCCAAATATCTTGTGTTCCTCGTTTTATTGTTCCAAACACTATTCACCTCAAGAACACGGAACCACTAACCGAGCACTAAATTTTATATTCACAAAATATTCGAAAGAATATTTTAATTTAGTGAGTATCGTATTCAACCCCCCTTCTATGATACTTCGACACCTAACAATTTGTATCAGATCTGACTGATTGATACACAAATTAGGATCCTTAAATTAATTTATATTATTAATTTTCATTTACATAAATTTATTTTGTAAATTTGATTTAGCAAATTTTGTTTACAAATTTAATTTAAATAAGTTATGAACTTGATTTAAATAAATTTATTTTATAAATTTAACTAAATTAATTTACTACTTAAATTTTATTAAATAAAATTTCTAACCTAATTCTTTTTTGTTCTAGTTTTGTATAGCTACAGTTGGTTATTCTGTGATACTAGCTGCCATTTTCTTGTTTAGGTGTCCGGATCACTTCGAACTCAAATGGAAACAAAACAAACAAATAAATCCTTTTGTTTGTGACTGCCAGTTCTGTAACTTTGGAAAAGAAGTAAAATGACAGCAAAAGCTTGTGAGTCACGTGCCAAAAAGAAAAAAAGGTAGCCCCTGAGTTGTTCAGCAGTTGCCAGTTAGCACTTCAATTATTCAGTAGCCTCAAAAATTTTTATTTTTGATTTATTTATTTTCTCCAGAAAATTTACAATTCTTAAATTTATATTTAAACTTTTTTAGATAATAATTTAGGTTTTATTTAATTTTTAAGAAAATTCGAAATTCTTGAAAATTAGATTTTATGTAAATATTTATTTTTGATTAATTTATTTTCTAAGAAAATTAAAAATATTGGGAATTTAAATTTTTCTTAAATATTAAATTAAGGGTTCACAAAGTATTGGTAGACTCAAGATTCCTCCGGGCTTTTAAAGATGATTTTAATCTTTCGAAGAAAACGAAGACCATGTACTATTCAGACGGAAAATTCCCGAATACGGAAATTAAAGATAATGATTTTCTAATTCCTATGAAGTTGATTTCAAGACCTAGAGAAGAAAAATGTGGAACATCCTCAAAGGCTTACTCCATAGGATACCACTGGATTTTCAGATGCGGGAAAAGAATGAAATTTCTACGGGTACAATTTTTCTCGAAGATTTTATGACAACTCTAATGATTCCAGATTATACAGTCATATAGTGGTTTGTACCAATGCTACATATATCCGAGAATCATAGACATCGGAAAGGTAGGAATTATGGAGGTCAGAGAGAATAGTGGGGACTTACAAACATCTCAATCACATGCATTAAATTTGGATCCTCGGGACAAAATGTGAGAGTTATTTATAGCTGAATCAGAGGCAGCTCAGGTAGAAGTACTTGAGGGACTGGACGTCAGGGCAGTGTTTCACATGTCAGGGAAGTCTAGTCGCATCAGATTCACAAGGAGTACATAAGCTATATCCAAGGATCAAGCCCATTTATTCTAAAGCAGAGACTTTTACAGATTTAGTTCAAGAGGTGATTAGAAGACTGAGATTGGGACATAAACAAGATTTGATAGTTACAGTTCTGACAAGATATATGTGTCAAGTAACTATCAGAGGTTTTTCTACAACAGAACAAGAATCTAGACAAACAAGGATGAGTAGGGATTCAGTTGAAGAGTTGAGACAAAAGTGGAATGTTTTCTTAGGGAAGCAGCCAGTCAAAACTTATAGTGCATCGGGAAAAAGTTGGGATGGATCAGATGATGAATATCTTCCTTTCATAGAAATCTCTGAAGATGATCTAAGTCACATATCTCAGGTTTTGTTAGGTCACACACACTGTAGAAGGGGGTTGAATACAGTGTTTAGCACAATCAAATCGAAATTAAGAACACAAGTAACTGAACACATATTTTATTCAACACAATAAACTCTGTTACAATATGGCACTGTTATCTCTCAGTGATGCACAAATTATCACGAGACCTGTTAGGGTTACAAAGAATAATAACTTCGATAATGATAATACTTATAGTGTAAACCCTATGCATGTGTTTATATACTACACATTTACAAGATAATGTTCTAATTGATATGGAATATAATTCTGCTTCCTAAAATATATCAACTAGTTATCTTTTCTTCTAAGTATTCTATTCTTCATAGAATTCTTTCTTCATGCATATTTCTTTCTGTCTTAGTCTCGATCTTCTTTCCTTTCAATCAGCCGCCTGCCTTATCTGAAAGTCATCTTAAGTCCTGATATTATCTCTTGATAAATATCTTCTGATAACTTAAGTTCTGATAACTTAAGTTCTGATATCTTAAGTTCTGTCCTCAGTATAAGTGTTGATTTCCAGTTAAGTATTGATTTGCCCTGTTAGGTAAGATCTGAAAACTATATGCAAATCATATTATACATGACATTATCAAATATATCTAACAATCTCCCCCAACTTGTAAATTAGCATAATATACAAGTTCAACAGATATTTGATGATGTCAAAAACATTAAGTACAAATGCATGAGAATTTGACTAGATCACTACAACTTACAGTCCTTTCAGCTTTACCATCTTTAACTTCTGATAACAGCTTCAGTCAGTATACACTTCAGAATTTAAGCAGTTATAGATCTTTGACTTGGCTTCAATTTCTGATCTCTTTGATATCAGGAGTTGTTCTGAGATAGTTCTTCAACAAACATCTCTCAGTATATTTAAGTTCATTGACAATCCTCCTTTTAACATTTATCAATTCAGCTGTATCTTCACCAGTTTGAAAAATAGCTGCTTTGAGATCATTTATCTTAGCTTTTTTTATCTCCTGATCTAGTCTGATCAGATATGCCTTGTCAAACTCTAGATTGAATTCCACAGCCTTATAACCCAGAAAAGTAGTTATAATCTTATCAGAGTTAGGCTTCAGTTCGACAATATCACCTTTGTGATCTCTGTACTTGGGACAGTATGTGTTGTCAGACTTTACAGAATAAAGCTTCTTCTGTCTTTGAATTTGAGACTTTAAATAACCTGCAGCACTATCTGTTAATCTGTCTTTCACTTAAAGTAGGAATAGAACATGTTCCAGTTCCTCAAAATACTTCAGTGTTATAGCATTCTGCCTAATCTGGTATACCCTTCCATCTGTCATAAAATATAACAAGATATGTTCTTTCAAAAAGGAATGGTAAACCATTTGTACAGATTCAAGGCAATTCAATCTTTCAGGAGTTGCTTCAACGCCTGGTTCACTTAAGGAAGTTGGATCATTGGTAGTGTTGTGTACTCTTCTTTCATCAGAACTACCCAATCCAGATTTATCTCTTGCTTCCTTTCCTGTAACAACTCTTCCTTCAAAACCACTTGTTGCAGTCTTCAATGGTTGAGCCTGTTTAGCTTTGGTGAATCCTGGTAGGAGTATCTTTGAAGGTTTAACATGAGCAATGTCAGAGGTTTCCTTTTCCTTATCTTCTGATATCAAGCCAACTTGAGCTATGTCCGAGGTTGCATGCTTCACTGTCATATCAGAACTTACTACATCTTGACTCTGAACAACATGAGCCATGTCAGAGGTTGTTTGAAAAATCTTCTTTTGCATCAGAGTAAGATTAGCATCTTCTTCATCATCAGTTATTTCTTCATCCATGACTGGCATATAAACCTTTACAGGTTCATCAACTTTTTCTTTGCCCTTGCACCTTGGATCAATTTCCATTTGTGATTTGACTTTGATTGCCTCAGAATTCATTCTTTCCTTTATCACAATACCCTTAGGTTTTGGAAATTTCTTTTCAACAACATAAGCTTTAGATTTTGTCTTGACACCTTCTGCTTTGAGTCTAACTTCTTCTTCCTTCAGACTCTCAAAGTCCATTCCTGGATTTTCTTTAAGAAATAACTCCTTTGAAATTTCTTCATCAAGTTCCAGATGTTCACCAGAACTTATCCTTTTACCAGTATCAGAACTTATTCTTCTCCCAGTATCAGAGCTTGTTCCTTGACTTGTAATTCTAGCTTTACTTGATGAAATTCCTTTGCCTTGACCTTGACCTCTACCCCTGTTAGAGTTTCCCTGGTCATCATTTCCATCATCCTTTCCTTTCAGTGTCTGAATAGATTTGCATTTTGACTTAATAACTTTCTCCCCCTTTTTGGCATCAACAGGTAAAAGAAGAGAGACAAGCAATTCCACTGAGGATTGGATCTCATTGAGTTGATTTTGGTGAGAAGCTTGATTCTTTAGAATTTCTTCAATTTGAGTTTGTTGTTTCTCCTGAGTTTTCTCAATGTAGGCAATTCTGTCACAGGCTGGCTTGAAAAATCTGTTCTTTTCAAGTTTCACATTCATATCTTGCTGGATCAAAGTTTCTTGAATTTTATTCACCTTGGCATGACTTGTCGAGTGTTGACCTTGTAGGTGCCTAGTACTCAATGCAGTAACTCTCAGCTGTGCCTTGAAATCATCATTTATCAGCATTTCATCAGCTTTTTCCAGATGCTTAGCAAGAATCTTTTCAGAAGGAACAAAACTAACTGTGTTCCATTCCTTAGTCCACTCCTTTCCTCTAGGAGTTTCACTCCAAGGTACTAGTGCTTCCCCTGTAACAAACTTCTTGACTAAATCAGCTTTATTAACTGTTTGTTGAGGTGCATGTCCTGATGGACCAGCTGCATCAGCATCTAAATTAGCAACAGCTTCACCAGTAGTTTCTTCATTGGCTTGTAGATCCTGTAGTATCAGCATCCTCTGATAAAACAGCAGTATGAGAGGCTATAGAGGCTTCAACATCATCCTCTAAATTCTGATCTACAGCCAGGTTCTGATCAACATCCAAAATTGATGTTGTTGGTGGAGTGAGTTGAATTGGTGGAGCTTCCAAGTACAAAACCTCAGGCACAATCAAGTTATGAATATCAATTTCAGCACTTGTACCTGGTTCTTTAGTTTGTACTAGATCAACTATAGGTGACATAGGAGGTGTAGGAATTCTGTTTTGAGCAGTTTCTTGTTGTGCAGAAGGAAGTGATTCAATAACAATTAGTTCTGTTGAGATCAGAGATTCCTGATCCCCTTCCTTAGCTGCTTCCACTACATCCTCTGAATCTGACTCAACTATGTCCCTGTGAGCTCTCTGTTTCTTTAATGTTTTCAACGGTGGAGACACTGTAGGAGCTTTATCATCAGAATTTAACTTTCTAAGCCTTTTGAGGGGCCTAGAACACCCAGTTACACTATCTTTCTGAGAAGAAACCTTCTCAGCTTCTAAAACAACAGGTTCTGAAATTGGAACTTGTTCCTTAGTTGTTTCCTCAAATCAACAGAATTTAATCAAAACATTCATCACATAATAAAATTAAAAATCGATGAAGTAAGGATTAATAAATTGCAATTAAACATGCACAATCACATAATTTGAGAAACAAGGAACAAATCTTGCAATTAAAGAAAATTTCATTGATATATCAGATGATTACATTTCATGAAATTTATCAATTACATTAACCAATATTCTGTAAAAATATTATCGTTCAAGTAATGACCAAAAATAAACCAAGTAAATAAATACTGCCACGTCAGCATCAGAACTTGATTATTATCAAAATTTAAAAGTCATCAGAATATGGCTCCTTAACTCGAAAAGTGAATGTGTATTCCTGTAATTCTTCACACAAATACTGATATGGTTTCAACAGAACTTAATCATCAGAACTTTCATCAGAACTTGTCCTTAGAAATTATGCAATTTGACACATAAACTGTTCATCTAAAACAACATTTATCACCACAGTAATTTTCATTATTCATATGGAGTGTATGTGTGTGCATTAAGATAAATATCAGACAAAGAGTAAAGTCTGATTCACTTCAGTACATCTTAGAAATAAGGCATAACTAAGAACTTTACTCAAAATCTGTCATTATTCTGAAGTCTACTTTAGAATGAGGTCATGCATGAGTCCACCTCAACTGTTTTGTGCTCATTTTATTCATCTTTTGAAATTTCATTTTACAGTGGCTTCTCAGTATAAGTGAGTCACGACTGCTTATCAGAATTTATGCTGTTATCAGAGTATTTCTCCAATAATCATAGAGTGTGAAAAGTTACCAAGAAAATTTTATTTTGCTTTTCTAATGCATATTACTTAATACCAGCAATGCACTTGGGTCTTCCCTTCCACATTTTTACTCTAGATCTCAACGGAGTACCTGATTGTTATTTCTTTTCTTTTCTTTTTCTTTTGATAAGTAAGGCTTATCAGCACTTAGTACATCCAACAGATTTACTAACATCAGAACTTAACAGATAAGAAGCATTATTCTAGTTTTTGACTTAGTAATAAGATACATAAAGTAGACTTAACTAAGCTCAATATTAGAATTTTCTTTTGTTAAAATATTTCCACATAAACAATTACTTCAAACATGGGATCATTAGTATATTAAAGACTACTAGGTCAGCATCTAGCATAGTTATCCTCATTGGATTGAATAGTCACAGAAACATTCATATCACTATCAGAGTTTAGAAATTCACATCAGACAACAATCAACACTTAAGCAAATTTCAATTTAAGCACAGAATATACAAAGATAGTAATATCTATAAATACTGATCATAAAGTCTGATGTATCAGAACATAAACTAAGCAGATTTAGAGAAAGAACCTGAAACCATTCCAAGTTCATTTGCCAATCTTGTAAAAGTAGCTTCACACAGTGGTTTTGTGAAGATATCTGCTAGTTGTTGATCTGTTGGAACAAAATGCAATTCCACTATACCTTCATCCACATGTTCCCGTATGAAGTGGTACCTAATGCTGATGTGCTTTGTCATTGAGTGTTGAACTGGATTACCTGTAATAGCAATAGCACTTTGATTATCACAGTAAATTGGGATTTTAGAAAATTCTAACCCATAATCCAGTAACTAATTCTTCATCCAAAGAATCTATGCACAACAGCTTCCTGCAGCAATGTATTCTGCTTCTGCAGTTGATGTGGAAATTGACTTCTGCCTCCAAGAAATTGACAGCTTCCACTTGTGCTTTTCCTGTCAATTTTGCATCCTGCAAAATCTGCATCTGAGTAACCTATTAGCTTAAAGTCTGATTCTCTAGGATACCACAATCCCAGATCAGCTATACCCTTAAGGTACTTAAAAATTCTTTTCACAGCTGTTAAGTGAGGTTCTCTTAGACCTGCTTGAAATCTTGCACAAAGACGGGTAGCATACATGATATCAGGTCTACATGCAGTTAGATAGAGTAGTGAACCAATCATACCTCTGTAATCAGTAATATCTACTGATTTATCAGTATCCTTATCCAACTTTGTTGTAGTGGCCATAAGAGTGGATGCACTTGAACAATCTTGCATTCCAAATTTCTTCAATAAATTTCTGGTGTATTTAGATTGACAAATAAAAGTTTCTTCTTCATTCTGCTTGACTTGAAGGCCCAGAAAATAGTTAAGTTCTCCCATCATACTCATTTGATATCTTGACTGCATCAGCTTGGCAAACTTCTTACAAAGTCTATCATTTGTAGAACCAAAAATGATATCATCAACATATATTTGTACCGAAAGTAAGTCTTTTCCATGGTTGAGGTAGAACAGTGTTTTTTCAATAGTCCCACTATTAAATCCACTTTCCAGAAGAAACTGAGCTAACGTCTCATACCATGCTCTTGGAGCTTGCTTAAGGCCATAAAGTGCTTTATCAAGCATGTAGACATGATTGGGAATTTTGGGATCTACAAAACTTGGAGGTTGTTCAACATATACTTCCTCTTCCAATTCTCCATTAAGAAAAGCACTTTTCACATCAATTTGAAAGACTTTAAACTTCTTGTGAGCAGCATAAGCCAAAAATATCCTTATGGCTTCCAATCTAGCAATTGGTGCAAATGTTTCATCATAATCAATTCCCTCCTCTTGAGAGTATCCTTTTACAACCAGCCTTGCTTTGTTCCTTGTAATTGCCATCATTATAAGTTTTTTTCTGAACACCCATTTTGTACCAACAATAGACCTGTTATTTGGTCTTGTCACTAGGGTCCAGACTTTATTTCTTTTAAATTCATTTAACTCTTCCTGCATTACTTGTACCCAATCAGCATCTTGAAGAGCTTCTTCCACTTTCTTTGGTTCAGTCTAAGAAAGAAAAGAATGATAGAGACATTCATTTGATGTAGCTGTTCTAGTTCTGACACCTGCATCAGGATTTCCAATAATTAAGTCAGGTGTATGTGCTTTAGTCCACATCCTTGCAGATGGAAGGTTTTCTCTAGAACTGGATGCTCCCCCATGATCCATGCTGTCTCCATCAACATTTTCTGATGTTCCCCCTGAAATTATGCTCTCTGAGTTGGATCCTTCAGAATTTGAGTTTCCAGAAATATCAGAACATGAGTTTCCAAAATTATCAGAACTTGGCCCATCAGAACTTGACGAATCAGAACTTGAAGAGCCTGTTGTAGATTCTGATGCTTCTTGAGATGTGGTTGGATCTTTAGTATGCCCCCCCTGCACAAGTACATTTTCCTTAGGCATAGTCACCACAGTTTTAATAACATCAGAGTTTAATCCATCAGAGTTTGCAATATTAGGATTTAGACTGTCAGGATTTACAGAATTAGAATTTAAAACTTCATCTTCGAATCTCAGCTGATCATGATCATTGAAATCTTCAAGTCTAGTAATCTTCTTATCATCAAAAGAGACATTGATAGATTCCATGACAACCCTTGTTCTTAAATTGTAGACTTTGAAAGCTTTTGTGGAAAGTGGATATCCAACAAAAATTCCTTCATCAGCTTTTAGATCAAATTTGGATAGCTGTTCGGGATGAGTCTTAAGAACAAAACACTTGCATCCAAATACATGAAAATACTTCAGATTTGGCTTCTTTTTCTTCACCATCTAATATGGTGTTTTTCCATGCTTGTTGATAAGTGTTGCATTCTGAGTAAAATAAGCAGTCTGCACAACTTCAGCCCAAAAGTAGGTTGGCAACTTTGCTTCATCAAGCATAGTTCGTGCAACTTCAATACGAGTTTTATTCTTTCTTTCAACAACTCCATTTTGCTGTGGAGTTCCAGGAGCAGAAAATTCTTGCTTTATTCCATGGTTTTTGCAGAACTCTTTCATAATCAAATTCTTGAACTTAGTGACATTATCACTTCTTATGATCTTCACAGAATCTTTGACCAATTTATCCAGTTGCTTGACATGATCAATCAAGATAGATGCAGTTTCACTTTTTGTGTGCAAGAAATATACCCATGTGTATCTGGTGAACTCATCCACTATGACCATAACATATTTCTTCTTTGCAATAGACATGACATTCACTGGACCAAATAGATCAACATGTAGTAGGTGATAAGGCTCAAGAATTGATGATTCAGTCTTGCTCTTAAATGAAGATTTTCTTTGTTTTGCCTTCTGACATGAATCACAAAAGCCATAAGAAGCAAATACTGATTTTGGCAGTACTCTCACAAGATCTTTCTTGACTAGTTCAATTATATTGTTAAAATTTAAATGAGAGAGTTTCTTGTGCCAATCCCAGCTTTCTTCAATTGATGCTCTACTTAACAGACAGATTGCAGAACCATCAATACTTGTTGAAACCTTGGCTTCATAAATGTTACCATGCCTGTATCCTTTCAGAACAACTTTGCCTGTAGATTTGCTTACAACTTCACAGTGTTCTTCAAAGAAATCCACATGATAACCTCTGTCACAGATTTGACTCACACTCAGCAGATTGTGTTTCAGTCCTGAGACCAGAGCTACTTTTTCAATGATGACATTTCCAAGATTAATATTGCCATATCCCAGAGTTTTTCCACTATTGCCATCTCCATAAGAAACAACTAGGCCAGCTTTCTCCATAAAGTCTGATAGCAGGGCTTTATTTCCAGTCATATGTCCTAAACATCCATTGTCCAGAACTAGGATATTATTCCTGTTGCTTGCAATCACAAAGACCACTAATGATTAGATTTAAGGACCCAGACTTGCTTGGATCCTTTGGCCTTTTTAAGTTTGTTAACATTTGCAGCAAATTTAGCATCAGAGTTTATGTTAACAGTTTTATTATCAGAATTTGCAATATCAGACTTTGCATCAGAACTTACACTAGAAGGAATAATCCTAACTTTCTTTACAGAATGTTTTATTTGATAGTAATCATAGTAAAAACTATGATATTCCTTACAAGTATAAATGGAATTCCATTAACTACCACAATGAAAACAAGGATTTTGTGGCTTATATCTAACAGACTGACTCTTAACTCCTGACTTTAAAGGTAAGGAGTTTATATTCTTATTCTTCCTGCAAAAAGAAGCCAGATGGTTAGAATTTCCACAGTTATGATATGTTTTTCTAGGAGCATTAGGAACAGGCTTATAATTGTTACTTTTGTTTACACCTTCCTTTCCATTCCTATTTTTCCTAGGCGATTTTACCTTGTTTACATTCTTAACATCTTTCAGCTTATGCTTAAGCTGCTTCTTAGTCATTAAGCCTAAGTTAACTTCAGTTGGCTTATCCTGTTTAGGTTTGTCAGAAGTTACTTTCTCCTTAACTTCTGATTTCTGAATATCAGACTTTGCAGTTACAAACTTAACAGGATTTACCTTTGGTTTTTGTTTAACAACTATAGGCTGAGTTTCTATAGTTCCCTTACTGTTCTTATCATCTCCATAACCTAAGCCCTCTTTCCAGTTTCCACTATTAAGAATATCCTGAGTTGTTCTACCAGAGTTAGTCCAAGTCCTAATAATCTCTCTTTCCTTTTCTAACTCAGTTTTTAGAGATTCATTCATCTTTAGAACTTCATCCCTAACATAAAAGACATCATCTCTATCTTTCTGAGTTTGATGGAACATGACTAACTCTTTTTCTAAATAATCATTCCTCTTTTTATAAGCAAGATTTTCAGAAGTTAATCTTTGACATGTTAAATTTTTATCTTTATAACTAATAAACATGGTCTTAAGATATCTTCTCAACTCAGTAATATCATTAGTATGAAAGGCATAAGTAGTTTGAGATACCTTTAAGTCAGCAGTATCAGAACTGCTATCAGCATTTGCCATTAAGGCATAGTTTTCCTCATCCTCAGAATCTGAAGCATCTGACCAGCTTTTCTTCTTTGTGACAAGAGCCTTGTCTTTGTCACTCTTCCCTTTTCTGCAATCAGGAGATATGTGGCCTTTCTCACCACAGTTGTAGCATTTACCATTTGAGTAATCTCCTATGTCGACTTTCCTCCTTTGCCTTCAGATTTTCTGAAACCTTTCTTATCAGAACTTGCACCTTTTCTGGAAAACTTCTTTCCTCTCCTGAATTTCCAGTATTCAATCTTTGTGATTCATTTCACCATAAGAGCACACAGCTTCATCATCTCCTCATCAGGGTCCATCTCAGGTATACTTTCAGTTTCTGAGTCATGATCACTATCAGAACTTGATGACTCAATATCAGACTTTGTGATGAGAGCCTTTCCCTTGCCTTTCTTTGAGGCAGCAACTTTGGGACTTTCCTCCTCAGCCACAAAAGCAACTGTCCTTGACTTTCTACCACTCCGCTTGCTTCTTTGTTCCATCTCAAGTTCATGAGTCTTGAGCATCCCATAAATTTCATCAAGAGTTATTTCATCAAGAATATAGTTGTCTCTTATTATTGTGGCCTTCAAATCCTATCTTTCAGGAAGAGCTAACAGGAATTTAAGATTTGAATCTTCAATATCATACTCTTTGTCAACTAGTGACAAATCATTCAAGAGTTTGACAAATCTATCATATAAATCAGTTAATGACTCATCAGGCTTTGAGTCAAAGTGCTCATACTCTTGAGTGAGTATAGTCTTCCTGTTCTTCTTGATTAATTCAGTTCCCTGACACCTTGTTTCCAAAGCATCCCATATCTCTTTTGCAGTCTTGCATTGAATTACCCTGTTTGACATGACATTATCAATGGCACTATACAGCAAGTGTCTTACCTTTGCATCCTTCGCAATTGATGAGATATCTTCAGCAGTGTAATCACTTTTCTCCTTTGGTAAGGACTTTGTTGGCTGACCTGCAACTTCCACAGAGAGTTTGGTTGGCATATGTGGTCCTTCATTAATCCTGTCGAGATATCCTGGATCTGTAGCTTCCAGAAACATAGCCATCTTCACTTTCCATATGGAATACTCAGAAGGTTTCAACTATGGGTTATAGTCTCATATCGACTATGGGTTATGGTTTTTGGAGGTTCTTCAGTTTTGGTGGGCTTGGTTGGAGTTTCTTATTCATAAATGATTGATCTTAAAATGTTTGTGTGTTAACAGATTGCTCTGATACCACTTTTTAGGTCACACACACTGTAGAAGGGGGTTGAATACAGTGTTTAGCACAATCAAATCGAAATTAAGAACACAAGTAACTGAACACAGATTTTATTCAACACAATAAACTCTGTTACAATATGGAACTGTCCTCTCTCAGTGATGAACAAATTATCACGAGAGCTGCTAGGGTTACAAAGAATAATAACTTCGATAATGATAACACTTATAGTGTAAACCATATGCTTGTGTTTATATACTACACAGTTACAAGATAATGTTCTAATTGATATGGAATATAATTCTGCTTCCTAAAATATATCAACTAGTTATCTTTTCTTCCAAGTATTCTATTCTTCATAGAATTCTTTCTTCATGCATATTTCTTTCTGTCTTAGTCTCGATCTTCTTTCCTTTCAATCAGCCGCCTGCCTTATCTGAAAGTCATATTAAGTCCTGATATTATCTCCTGATAAATATCTTATGATTACTTAAGTTCTGATCACTTAAGTTTTAATATCTTAAGTTCTGTCTTCAGTATAAGTGTTGATTTCCAGTTAAGTACTAATTTGCCCTGTTAGGTAAGATCTGAAAACTAAACACAAATCATATTACACATGACATTATCAAATATATCTAACAAGTTTTAATTTCTTGAACCAATGCAATAATTTGCTCATAATATTCAATGCATGATAAGATCTTAATGTTTAAATGTTTAACACTCGCACAAGCATGATAGCATCACATATAGATATTGCTGAACTAGTTCACTAGAATATTTCTCTGGTAACTAGGATTGATGTTTAACTTGTGCATGTTACTTTTGATGATCTTAAATATATGTATGAATATTTGTTGAACATGAATTATTGCTTTAGTGAGATATATGTTTTCCAGCATATAAGACCTTTGTTTATGCTTATCTCCTATATCCTAGTACAATATGATTTGCTCATCTATTATGAATGGTTTGTTAAGATGTGTTAGTTTATAATTGGATTGAGACAGCTAGATGAGATACATCAAAATGATTGGACTAGATAGAATTAGTGATTTATTTGATAATTCTGTTTGTTCCATATCATGCATGTCTTGCTTAATTCTTATGTGTAATGTTTCTGAATGAATGTCATGTACTCCTATTTCAATGCTTGTTTATTTCTAGGCGATGAATGCATCTCTTAGTATTTGCATTAATTGTAGGAAAAGCATGTGTAGGATTATAATAGGGCAAAGACTGCTAGTCCTCCTTATGTAAGGTTGGAACCATTTTTTCCTTAGCCAAAAGACAATTATGTCAATGGTATCAAAATGGAGAAAATGACTAGTCAATGATAAGAATTAGGATGATAAAGTTGCAGCTATTGTTATCTCTGATTATAATAATATCTCTAATCAATCTGGACCCAAATTGATAAGTTAGGTACCAAGAATTGTTAATATATTTATGAGTGCAGGACATAACAGGTTAATTGATTTATATGTATTCTTGGTAATTGATAATCAAGGCATATGATCAAAGAAAGAACCTCATAATCAAATATGATTGAAAAAAGTTATTCCGTCAATAATCTTTGGAGATGACAACAAAGGTTTTCATTACGGTACAAAGCTATGCAGAAAAAGTAATGTCATCATGGATTCAACAATTGTTACCACTGATAACAACTAATCATTGGTGTCACTGATAAAAAATAAAGCATTTTTCTTGATGGAGAATCAAGGCATAAATCCTCTAATCATACGGTTCTGCATCAAAGGACAAAATGTCAATTCAATGAAGGATTAGTGTCTCATCTCAAGCAGGAAGGTTGATAAGCTTGCTCTTCCTAGAGTAAGGAAAGGATATGCTCGTGGCTAGACTGGAATCTCAGGAAAGGCGAAGTCAATGGTTTCTGCTATAAAGCTTCATCTGACAAAAGTTTAGCTATGGCATTAGAAGCTCTCACCCTTGAACATCAACTCAAGGAACTCTTTTGTGAAAAGGGGTAGTGAGAGAACTGCCTCATCTAGAATTCAGAAGGATGATAAATGTGAGGCATGTCAGAAAGAGAAGTCAAAGACAACATCACATCAAAGGAAAGATATACCTTAGTGATGGTGGATGA
This sequence comes from Apium graveolens, assembly GCF_009905375.1. NCBI lineage: Eukaryota > Viridiplantae > Streptophyta > Magnoliopsida > Apiales > Apiaceae > Apium > Apium graveolens. The sequence goes on along the minus strand of NC_133650.1, from coordinate 135,291,819 downwards.
CTACTCATGATAAAAAAAGTTTTTATTTTTGCATTCTCAAGACAGAAATCACATATGATGATTGATCATATCAGAAGATCAAGCTAGAAGCAATTGTAAAAGAATTGATCTTGTGGTCAGATAATGGGACTGAATTCAAGAAGCAGTTCTGATTGATATTTGTAACACCAAGAATATTCTAAGGCATATTCAGCACTGGGAGCTCCTTGTCAGAATGGAGTGGTACAAAGGAAGGACCGGAACTTGATTAAAGCTACAAGGGAAATATCAATCTAATCAAGACTTTCTAAATACCAAAGGGTTGGAGCAGTCAAAATAGTTTGCAACAAGTAAGATCAAGCCTTGATCAGGATGTATACATGAAGACCACTAATGAGTTAATGGCCAAAAGAAGCAAGCACTGGAAAACCTGAAAGTGTTTGGAGAGAATGTTCTACAAAAACAAACAATTAAATATTTTCAGTTATTTGAAGATATTGGCATTTGCAGCAAAGACTAGTTAGGATATTTTCCATGGCTACTCAGTGGAGTATACAATCTACATGGCATTTGTGGTTGATCAACAGAAGGTGATAGATAGTCTAAGTGCACAGTTCAACAACTCCATGCTCCAAGCTGTTAAAGGTAAAATTAATGGTATTGATGATTCATATCAAAGTAGTGGAATGGCAAAGTATAACACAACTCATTGTTTCAATAAAGTTATTCAACAAGGGTAAGGATCTTCTGGAAATCCCAGCAAAAGCTTAGGGGGAACAATAGAAAGATCAGCTATTCAGACACAACAACACATTGAAAATCAAGAGGACACTACAAGAACATATCTGCTGAGATAAAGGGTTTGATGTCAATATTATTCCCAGAGCCTAGTTATTAAGTGATCAAGATGGTGGAGTAATGATTAGCAGGGCTACTGATCATGAATAATTATTTCTCTAGTTTTCAATCTGAAGAAGAAACTAATAAAATTACAAAAGCTCTGATAGATCCAGATTGATTGGGTGATTACAAAGCAAGATGAACTCAATCAGTCAGTCAGCAGATTGTAGAAACACTGGTATCCAAACCAAATTACAATTTTGTAATTGGTACAAGGATAACCAGAAGTCAAAACTGGATGACAATGGCATTGTTACGAGGGACAAGGCCAAACTGGATGCTAGGTTATCATTAGGAAGCAGTATCTAATAAAAAGCATCAGTGATGAGACTTGAGGATATTACGACATATCAGGCACCTAATGCACATTCAAACTTGGAATTGTACTCTAGTAGATGTGTACAAGTGTACTCCTGGTTGGTGAGTCAAAAGAGAAAGTCAATGCACAACAGTTCATGGATTTTGCAGTTGCAGACCCATTGGACTATGTATATCTCTTCTTCACAAGCTCACTTCAGGTTGGTATGAACTAGTATACCACTTAAGAAATCTTCAAGGACATGGTGTGGCACTCTAACTGAAGTTACAGTCAAATATGAACTAGTAGAGTCGTCATATTAATTACTCTCTTATCACTAGGCACAAACATAATGTTATATATGTGTAGTGATATAATATTCTCAAGATGCCAATGTGTAAGGTTCCAAGTGGATCCTAGAGAATCCAATCTTATAGCTATTAACAAGATTATTAGATATCTTAAGGGACTACCAGTACCAACTCTTGGAGTAAAGTACCTAAAGATATTTAGCTTAACATGTTTGACTATATAGATATAGATTACGCAGGTTGTAAGAAAGGCAGTAGAAGCATCTCCGAAGCTGTCAACTAAGGTGACAGGAGAAGCATATCAGGAAGCTGTTAACTTATGGAAGAAGATGGATTTCTTGTTATGATGGGAAATAACTTCAACTCCAACAACTCTGTGGAACACTCTAAGTCAGTGCACCTTCACACCAGGTATCACTTATCTCGAGAGTATGTCTTTTAGTCAAAGAGTCACTTGTAGAAATATTTATTAAATCACTTGTTAAAGTTAATTTTCAAGACTGGTTTGTAAGTGTGGGATACCATTCATTGCATATCAGTTGCAAATCCCATCTGTAAGGAATTTTTAATATAAGCTCACAAGTATTAAATCTTCAGTATTTAAAGGACTTGTGAATTTATCAGTAATCCAACACCTCGTACTTAGTGCTACTATCTTGATTATCATAATTACAATATCATATACATTTATGGTAGTTAAGTATTATAGCATTAAGTTTGAATATTATTTTAATTAATTTAAATTATGATGGTAGACAATTCCATTCCATAGCAGTCTCATAATTTAAATTATATTAAAATAATATGCAGCATAGTTATTTGTATCTTGTTTGAATAATTATGGTACTTTAATATTAGTGATATTATTTAGAATTTTTGTTTTAATTAATCAATGCTTCTTTCTAAAATTACAAATATTGATAGTTGAAGTATTTTCCAAGTTATGTGTATAAAACTGTCAATATTTTATGTGCTTAGAAAGTATTTCTAAAATTACTAATTATCCAGAGAGTGATTGTCATGTATATAAGTCATATATCCTATTGGTGATTATTTAAGGATAATCATAAATATTTAAGTATTAGTATCTAACTCATAGATATTTAGTATTTATTTATTTATTTATTTAGTATTTATTTTGGGTAGTTTAGATTATGGAAATTGAAGCAATTCAATGATTTTATTTACTCCATAATTCAAACTAACTTAAAGTAAATAAGCAGCATGATTGATGATAACTAAATCTGTCAACAGTTGAAATCTAGTATATTGATTGTAACTTATGTGTTATAGATTAATTATGAAATTTTGGTTCTAGTGAATTTAGCAATGCTTATATCTCAAAAATTCACTGAAATCAGAATCATGATTGTAGTATGATTAGTTGTGTACTAATTTTTGGCTTATATAAGTTAATGATATTTAGTTAAGAGTTTAACTATAAACTAATTGTGAAGTATTAGTATTTGTGGCATTATTTAGAACTCCTCTAAGTAATCAATGTTTATCCTCAATCACTTATACTAATATAAAAAGTTTAAAAATCTTTCTTAAGTACAACTATGGTCAATGTGGATAATGCTATATTGGAAGTAACCATATGTTGTCCACCTAGAATAATATTTATACTTATTTGCAAATTGCTAAACACTTTGATAATAGATGCAATACTCAATGGATCAAAGTATATGGAACTTAGAATATTTTTATAAGATTGCAAACAAGACAATATTGGTTAATGTTGCTTTATTTATCCAACCAGTATTGTTTGAGATATTACACTTGTTAGGAGTTATCAATTGTATAGAATATAAAAATTAATGCTAATGTCTATTTGATAGATAATTGTTATTTAATTTATTGTTAGTCCCTTAACAATCTAACAAGAATTACAGAAGGGGGGTTGAATGGAATTCTTGAAACTTTTTCTTGAATAAAAATGTTCTAACTCAAATATATATATAAGTGTGAATTGATTAGCAGAATGCAGAATAGTTACTTGAAATGAATCAAAATACAAGTAATTAAAAATAAGAGTCTTTAAAAACTTTCTGGTGGATTTGAATGATTCCACCAAAGATATATAATATATATCGAGAGAACTCTGTGTGCAAAAAGCTCACAGCTGCTTACAAAATTATAACAACTAAGAATGAGAGAAATGCTAAGAATACAGCTTACAAATGTTTCTCTCTTTCTGTCTGAGTTTCTTAGTTTCTTAGTTACTATTCTATTTGCTGCTTCTTGGTTTATATATCACCAAGATTACAAAGTAATAAGACAGGATAATAAAACAAAAACTATCAAGTCTAATACAATGCTACTTCATTATTCTATTCCAACATCTTTGAATATCTTCATAATAGCATGGAAGTGGCAATGCTTCTTTGTTCTCTAAAACCCAGTTGAATAGGCTACCACATTCCATTTGCATACACTCGACGCATGTGACTGTGTTGTCACTGTCAACAGATATTTGAATTCTTTATCCGCCGGGTTCATGATCATTCGTCGAGTTATTGATCATCCGTCGGGTTGTTGATCATCCATCGAATTCATTGTTGTTTATCCGTCGGGTAGCAATCAGGCACTAGACTTCATTTCATCTATGCAGAATTACAAGACATCATCTATATATAATTAATCAACCTATTCTGCATATCTAGTTAAAGTCAACATGACTTAAGTACTACTACAGATTCTAAACAATGTGTATACAAAAACGTGCTACAGACTTATTGGTACATAAGCTACTCACTCGATGGATAATAGGTCATCATCCGTCGGATACCAAAATGAGTTATCCGTCGGGACTATAATCCTTATCCGTCGAGTGCTACATTTTCATTAAGTAAAATCTACCTAGGTGTTTTGTTCATGAAATAATCAAGTATACAATATATACACAACAATCTCCCCCAATTTATGTCTACTGGAATTATAGCCATAAATTAAGAGATACTTGATGATAATAAAACACCCTAAAAAATACAACTTTGAAAGTAGATAGATAAAACTGTAAGTGCTTCAATTAAAAAAATATACAAAGTTTAGCTCACAGTCATTTTCAAGGTGCTCCTCTAGCCTGAGCAGATTTATCTAGTTCCTTGAGGGTCTGGATCTCTCTACTTTGGATGCTAAAAAGACTAAACAAAAGAAAAAGCACATTGCTATCTTAGCCAAGCTACATGTTGTAAATTCATCACAACAAATTCCTTCTCAACCATCTAAAGCTATTGAATCAAAGAAACAAGTTGAACAACAGAAGAAATCTCCAAGAAAGAAGGAATTGGCTAAAAGAACTAAAAGGAAACTGGATATTGTTGACAAGGAATTGGAAGATCAATTTCCTAAGGAATCCACACCATCTACAACTCAAGCATCAAAGCCCTCTGTGGTATTTGAAGATATCAGGGTGGTGGATCCCTACAGGAATATTCATGGTGAACTTATTGTGCTCAAGGATGAGCCAATAGAATGGGAGAATATAGCAATTCCTGACTTCAATCTACCAATCCTTAGCAAGCCAAAAAGAACAAAGTCAAGAGCAGTCAAGAAAGTGAAGCTGTCACCACTCAAATCCAAATCTCAAGTCAAAGCTCAATCTAAAGTCAGTAAGGGAGACTATCTGTACTTGTGATATCAAAGAATTTTCTAATCTAAACCTCTATCTGAATGAACTAGATGAAGTAAGAGGAATTGATGCATACAGAAACCTACCTGAAAGGTTAGTGTTCAAGTACAAAGGAGGAAAGAAGATTCAGTGGCCTCTTCACAGGATCCTTCAAGAAAGCCAAGCTGTACTGATTAAAGTTTATTCATCCTTCAAGAAGAACTTTGGGTACTGCAAGAAGATTGGTATTGAAGAAGATTGAAGAACTAAGAAGTGTTAGAGCTAAAGATGCACTCTCAAAGACTCTAATCATCCCTTACACATGGAGAAGAGTGCATCTAAGGCCCTACTGGCTGATGGAGTTCATAGATGACAAAGGTGTGAGAAGATTCTTCAGATTAGAAGACCAATTGAGCATCTCTAGAAATGAGACTCTTTTGGAAATGCAAGGAAAGCTAAATCTCTCAGAATCTGATGAACTGGAATTCCACAGTCAGCTCCAAAATCAGATTGAGGAAAACAACATAAAGCTTGGAAAGAGATCCAAACCTTCAAGAAACTAGAAAAATCTGCTTAGGCTAGAGGAGCATCTTGAAAAATGACTGTCAGCAAAAATTTGTACATTTTTATTAATTGAAGCACTTTTCAGTAAAATCTACTTTCTCTTAAAGTCATATTTTTAGGGTGTTTTGTTATCATCAAGTATCTCTTAATTTATGGCTACAATTCCAGTAGACATAAATTGGGGGAGATTGTTGTGTATATGTTGTGTACTTGATGATTACATGAACAAAACATCTTAGTAGATTTTACTTAGTGAAATAATGTAGCACTCGACGGATAAGATTTATAGTCCCGACAGATGACTCATTATAGTCCCGACAGATGATGACTTATTATCCATCGAGTGAGTAGCTTATGTAACAATAAGTCTGTAGCACATTTCTGCATTCACCATTGTATAGATTCTGTAAGTAGTATTCAAGTCATGTTGACTTTAACTAGATATGCAGAATAGGTTGATTAATTGTACATAGATGATGTCTTGTATGTCTGCATAAATGAAATGAAGTCAAGTGACAGTTTGCTACCCGACGGATAACCTACAATGAAGTCGACGGATGATCAAATAAATAACCCGACAGATGATCAATAACTCGACGGATGATCATGAACCCGACGGATAAATTATTCAAATATCAGTTGACAGTGACAACACGGTCATATGCGTCAAGTGGATGCAAATGGAATGTGGTAGCCTATTCAACTGGGTTTTCGAGAACAAAGAAGCATTGCCATTTCCATGCTATTGTGAAGATATTCAAAGATGTTGGAATAGAGTAATGAAGTAGCATTGTAATAGACTAGATAGTTTTTGTTTTATTATCTCATCTTATTACTTTGTAATCTTGGCGATATATAAACCAAGTAGTAGCAACTAAGACACTATCGATCTAAGCAAGAAAACAGAGAAACATTTGTAAGCAGGATTCTTAGCATTTCTCTGTAGTCTTAGAAGTTCAATTGTTGTAAGCAGTTGTGAGCATTTTTGCACACAGGGTTTTCTCGATATATAATATATATCTCTGGTGGAATCATTCAAATCCACCAGAAAGTTTTTAAAGACTCTTGTTTTTAATTACTTGTGTTTTGATTCACTTAAGTTTTTATTCTGCATTGTGCTAATCAATACACTTATATTTATATTTGAGTTGGAACATTTTATTTCAAGAAAAAGTTTCAAGAATTCCATTCAACCCCCCTTCTGTAATTCTTGTCATATTGTTAAGGGACTAACAAAAAGCATTATTCATTTTCATTGCTTTTCTTTTATCATTCTTAAATCATCTGCTCTAACTTCTCTCTTTCTCAAAAGCACTTATTCTCACTCTGTAAGTTTTTACTCTCTAACAATGGCACCAGTCGTAAAGACCATGTCTCAAATTGGATTCATCTACGAGAAGAACAACTTCACAGGCTTAGTGAACAAGGGGATTCAGCAGTCTGGGGACTACCACAAAATGATGGATTTTGTGAAGAACTGCAAACTCAACTATGCCATGCTGGAATCACCCACCATTTACTGTGAGGTTGTTGAAGAAATGTGGACGACTGCAACATACAACTCAACTGATAAGACTATCACTCTCAGTATTAACGGTAAGGAATTTTGTGTTAATAGTGATATTGTCAAAGCCTGTTTTAAAATTCCTGATAATACTATAACTTCTCCACACACAGACACTGACATTGTTAATATGCTTAATTCCATGGGCTATTCACTCTCTACTTCCAAATTAAATGAGATTAGGAGATTGGGTCTTAGGAAGGAGTGGAGTTATCTGTGTGATGTAGTTACTAAAGTATTTTCTAGTAAAATTAGCAATTTTGATTCAGTTAATATCTCTATGCTTAACATGCTTTACATGCTAGTAACTGATAAATATTTCAACTTTAGTGATCTTGTCATATTTGAGTTGGGGTTTAAGTTAGGGGAGCTAAATAATAGGGGTAAAAATGTTTACTATGCTAGATTTTTAATGATGATTGCTAACCACCTCTCCGAGGATATTGTGCTTGAGAACCCAACCAACAAATTAGATTGTTGGGTTCAAGAAAGAAGAATCATTGCAGATTTGAATAGGGCAAACCATCACAAAGAGGTGCCACTCTTCTATTTTCCTATTATGGAGGCACCTCAGGTAAGTGAGGTAAGTTCAACTGTCTCTATTCTTCCAGCCTCACAGACTTCTTTGCATTCCAGTGTAGCCATGACAACTGTGTCATTGACCCAACAGTTTCCTTCCCAAGCTACCAAATCTAAAATCTCAAAAACAAAGACAAAGAAAGCCCCCTCTGGTGTCTCTCAAAAGATGCCAGTTGTAAAATCCACCAAACCAAAAGAGGGGAGTGTGAAGGTGGGTAAGAAAGGTGAGGGACAGGATGAACATTAAAGAAACCCTAAGGATAAGGTTGGAGAGGTGAGTGTTTCCCAGCCAAGCCACACTGCAGTTTCCCAACAAACTGCAGTGCTTAATAAGGATATAAGCTCATTACTAGTTGCATCCTCCCAAAAGGATGTGACTATTGAACAAAGCTCTCAGCCAAGAGCACAGACCAAAAGGGTAAGAGACACAAGCTCACACCAAACTTACACTAGAAAGAAGAAATCAAAGACCCTTGGGGATACATAGGGTTCACACACTGTGCAAACTGTTGCTAAAGACACAGTCACTGCACCTTCTCAAAGTCAGGTTGATGTGGCTCCAATAAATGTGGAGTCACAACCAAAATATTTAATAATAGAAGCACCTGAACCACCAAATTCTCCCACACACTCCTTGGATATTGACATGATAAACATATCACTTCCAAATTCTCCATCTTTAACTCTCTTGGAGAAGCCAAAAATCCAAGCAAGTGAGCATCATCTTCTAGATGATTTGTTGGCTCACTTGTCATTTCTTTCTGAAACTGTTGAGACATGTGTGCCAAAATTCTCATCAATCTGCACAGAGTCCATAATATATTCCACTCCAAACTCATTCATTTCTACTCACTCGATGGATATTGTTCATCCGTCGAGTAGTGATTGTATCCCGATGGATAAGCTTAACAGCAGTTATCCGTCGGATAGTCAAACTGCTAACCCGACAGATATTCCTTATTTGTCGAGTGTCTCTGCACAGCTTCAAATTTCATCAATTATTACAAGTGTAGAAGACTTAGTGGTAGCAATCACTCCTAGGATTGAGGGAAGGGAGTGAAATGAGTGAGAATCTGGGTTGCTCCCAGGAAAAAGGAGAGGAAAAGAGTGAACAAATGCAATCCATTTCTTCAGGATTGGCAAAAGTGAGTGTGAGGAGTCCCACCTTAGATGGTGAAGGTGAGGGTGTGATGGTGGGGAGCCAAGGTGAGACCTTGATGCAACAAAAGAGAGATTAAGAGAGAAATGCAGGTACAAGAGTGATAAGGATGGAAACCATTGCAAGTCAGTCAATGAATGTCAATGATGCAGAAAGGGAAAGGCTATTTCAGCAAGAATATCAAGCTGTTATAGATTCCATTTCCCTGGATGCTGAGACATTTACTCACCCTATGACAGCTTACCAAACTCTAGCTGTACAGGGCAATGAGGAGGCTTAAAGATTGTTGAACTTGGTGCATACTACACAATCTTTACAAAGAGCAAAGTATGCAATCACTGCTATGCCTTCCAACATTGGCAGTGATTTTGAACTGGATGAAGCTTCCTTTAGGGATGCTGATGGGGATGATGAGGAAGACATCATGGACATAGGGGGAGATGCAGCTGTTCCTTCCTGGATGCTTACAAAAGAATGTTCCTACTCACATCTCCAATCAACTCTATTCAAGCAAATTCATGACACCCAAGCAGCCATTCAGGCATCTTCCAATGCTAGCACAAAGAAGCTATTCACAGCACATCTTGAAGCACTCCAGCAGCATAAAATTCAAGCCCTCCAACATAGTCAGAGTGTGGATGCAATCAAGCAAGAAATTTCTGAAGTTAAGCAAGATGTTATAGAAAGGATGGATGCTAGACTTCCTGCAACCACCATGACTGAAATTGCTCAAAAACTAAGGAATGGGGCTGATCTCAATAGGAAAGTTGAGGCCATGGACTCAAGACTATCTTCTGTAGAGAAGTCAATGGCCAAGATACTCAACAATCTAGAAGCTCAAAATACACTACTCCAACAGTTGGTGGCTTCTCAACTCCCTCCCACACAACTTGATGATAACAAAAAGGGGGAGAAAGGATTAAGTGAGGGGGAGAAGCAGCTCAATATTCATGTTAGTAAAGTAATTGTGCTTACAATTGCTTTCATCAAGCCACCAACTAAGGACAACATTGATCCGATTAATGAAGCAGCAGCCACATTGAGAGTAGCTGAAAAGAAACAGTTGAGCCCAATCAACTGGGAGAAAATTGATGAGGATATACAAACGAGGTTTGGGTTAGTGAAGAATCCAGAAAAATAAGCCATTCATCACTCTCAAGTCAGGCAAATTTCTATAAATAAAATGAGCATGAATAATCTGGAAAGAGGACAACCATCCTGCCTCAAATCTCCAAAGGCTAAGCTAATTTTGAAGCCAAGGGTGAACTATCCAAAATCTTCACTAGAGAACCCCTTGGACACAATGTATGAGACACCAACGCCTGATAAAAAGAAGCTGTTGGCCAGGTCTATAGCATTCTACAAGGATCCAGCTGATTCAGCAAAGAATTGCTAAAGTCTTCAGGAATGGTAAGGAAATTTGTGTGGTGGATGGACACCCTCAATTTGCTGAAGCAAGAAAAGAAGCAAGCTGCTCTAGATGCTAAAAAGGTCAAACAAAAGAAGGAGCAAGCTGCTATCTTGGCCAAGCTACAAGTTGTGAAACCCACACAACAAATTTCTGCACAACCATCTGAAGTTGTTGAATCTCAAGATCAAGTACCCTTCCATCTCCTCATCACTGAAATCCAATTTCCTCTTGATTCTTTGCTTGTACCTTGGCTTCTTTGTCTGTGGAGGTAACAAAAACTCAAACATCCATGCCCTCTGTGGCACATGAAGAATTCAAGGTAGATCCATCCAAGAATTTCCATGGTGAACCTATCATTCCAAAGGATGAACCAATAGACTGGGATAGTCTACGAATACCTAAAATCAATCTATCTCACTTCATGAAGCCAAAGAAGACAAAGAACAGAGCAGTCTAGTGAAGGGTTTTTAGCACATAAACGCAACGAAAACGTAAATTAAAATCTTAAAAAAAACCGAAACCCTCCGCAGGATCCATGCGAAAAATAATATTTAATTCGTAGTTCAGTATGTTTACCTTAAGAAGCTTTACGTTAATGGAAAGATGGAGGTCTTTAATAGCGATCCAAGAACGATGAACGGAGATCCCTAGCAGCTGCTCCTCAATTGTGAAGCACTCCACCGGTATCCACCAAGGGATCAAAATAATGGAGGGAGGAAGAGGTTGAGAGAATTAGTTGCCCCCTCTATTTCTACTTTAGAATTGGGGTTTTTTTATTTGGGTTAAGGCAAATAGGGTTTATAATAGTATATTTATAGGCAAAATTTTCAGCTGAAAATTTTCCATAAAATATTATTATTATTAACCCTTTAGTTGATTATTCTTATTAACCAATTAACTAATAATTAAAACAGCTTTTAATCATTAATCCCTTTTCTAAACACTTTAGAAAAATAATTCTCTCACTTGATTTAATTTCCAAAATTAAATTCTTAATTAATAATATTAAGAACTTTTCTTAATTAATTTATAATTAATTAAATCTCATTTAATCAATTATTAAATTTGCTCATTAATTATTTATTTCACAAATAAATAATTATCAGCCATTATTAATTAATTCCTCCACCATTAAATTATTATCTTTTATGGTGTGACCCTGCAGGTTCAATATTAAGCCGGTAGTAGAAATAAATAATAATAAAACTATTTTATCATTATTTACATAAATTATTTAATTCATTAAATATGATTAATTAATTAATAATATTTATTCTACATCGTGAGAGATACTTCTCAGCATATCGCGACTATCCGGATAATACGAATTCACTACTTAGAATACCAAGAACCCATTCAGTGCATAGTTATCGTACAATCAATTTCTTCTACCCTGCAATGTCACGATTAAATACAAGGCATGGAACTTGTGTCAAGCCTATCTTATTTAATCATATGCTTTCCCATTCACTATGCTTAGTTCTAATTAATGTAAATTAGAAACTCCTTTCTAATTTCATTCACTCTGGCCAGAGATTCCTGAACTAGCATAAGTGGATCAGCATCGAACATTCTCTTCCTTCACTGGAAGGGGTAGATCCTTTATTGATCATACACTATCTTCGTGTACAAATTCCTACACCCAGTAGAGCCCTTATTATTGTCCCTAGAGACTAAGAACTAAACCAAAGTATAGTTCAGTGTACACAAGATGACTATGATGACCTCAAGTCTAAGGATACTTGTACAACTATCACTATGTGAACATCTGCTGACACGTGAGTGAACTCCATCAGTTGTTCAGCTGTGTGTGTCATGTTCAGTGAACTTATTCTATAATAAGAACCTACATACTAGCTATAGTGTCACCACACAAATGTCTATAAGAACAGACATCCTTCATAATAAAGCAAACATAGTATGTACCGATCTTTGTGGATTACTAATTACCAGTTAGTAATCCTACGACCAGGAAATATTTAAGTTCAGAGTTATCATCTTTTAGGTCTCATTATTATGATCTCATCATAATCCATAAAAAGCTTTACTCTAAACTATGGTATATCTTATTTAAACACTTAAATAGATAAAGCCCACAATAAAACCAAAACAAGTCTTTTATTAATATCAATGAAATCAAAACAGATTACATAAAAGTTATTCCTAAATCATCATACATAATTGGACTTAGGACACATCTCTTTCAATCTCCCACTTGTACTAAAGCCAATCACTTTGGCATCTAATACCCATCTTGTCTTTACGACAATCAAAGTGACTTTGAGAAAGTGGCTTTGTTAAAGGGTCTGCTATATTGTTATATATGTCAACTCTCTTGACGTTGACATCTCCTCTTTCAACAATCTCCCTAATCTGATGAAAGGGTCGTAAAACATTTCCTATAAGAAGTATGTCATCCACATACAATACAAGAAATATTACCGCGCTCCCACTAACCTTCTTGTAGATACATGGTTCATCTATGTTTTTGATAAAACCAAATTCTTTGATTGTCTCATCAAAACGGATGTTCCATATATGAGAAGCTTGCCTTAAACCATATATGGTTCGCAGCAGCTTACACACTAGGTGTTCATTTCCCTTGGAAAGAAAACCCTCTGGCTGTGTCATATACACTTCCTCTTCAAGTTCTCCATTGAGGAAGGCCGTTTTCACGTCCATTTTCCAGATCTCATAGTCATAGTAAGCAACAATCGCAAGCAAAATCTGAATTGATTTTAACAGAGCTACAGGCGAAAAAGTTTCATCAAAGTTAATCCCTTGCCTTTGCTTGAATCCTTTTTCCACGAGCCTGGCCTTATAGGTCTCCACCTGGCCATTTGCTCCAATCTTTCTTTTGTATACCCACTTGCACCCAATAGGCTTAACACCTTCAAGCGCCTCAACCAGAGTCCATACTTGTTGGTATACATAGATTCCATTTTGGATTTCATGGTACTATGCCATTTCTCTAAGTCAACACTACTCATAGCCTCATTATAGGTCACAAGGTCGTCATCATCAATGATTGACAACTCATTGTCATTCTTAATGACAATGCCATAATACCTCTCAGGTTGGCGAGACACTCTCCCTGACCTATGAATGGGCTATTCCACATAAGGTTGTTTAGTCTGAACAGGTGCTTCTACTTGATCTGTAGTAGTTTGTGCTTCTTGAACTTCATCAAGTTCAATTTTGCTCCCACGGTTTCCTTCAAGGATAAACTGCTTTTCCAAGAAGGTAGCATGCCTGGAGATAAACACCCGATGATCGGTGTAAAAGTAATACCCTAAAGTCTCTTTAGGATATCCCACTAGATTACATTTTACGGATCGAGATTCCAGCTTATCTGGGTTAACTTTCTTGACATAAGCGGGACATCCCCAAATCTTAACATGTTTAAGACTCGGTTTCCTTTCTTTCCATATCTCATATGGAGTTTGAGGAACAGATTGGGAAGGCACCTTATTCAGTAAATATGCTGAGGTTTCCAATGCATAACCCCATAGGAATAATGGAAGATTCGCATAGCTCATCATGGACCGAACCATGTCTTACAAAGTTCAATTTCTCCTTTCAGATACCCCATTCAACTGTGGAGAATATGGAGGAGTCCACTGGGAGACTATACCATTTTCTTTGAGATAAGCTAGAAACTCTCCATTCAAGTATTCACAACCTTGATCTGATCGAAGAGTTATAATACTATGTTTGGTTTGTTTCTCCACTTCATACTTATATTCTTTGAACTTTTCAAAGGCTTCAGACTTGTGTTTCATCAAATACACATATCTGAATCTAGATCGATCATCTATGAAAGCAATGAAGTATGAAAATCCACCCATGGCTTGAGTAGACATTGGTCCACATACATCTGTGTGTACCAATCCTAGCATATCTGCAGCCCTCTCTCCATGTCCACTAAATGGAGATTTGGTCATTTTACCTAATAGACAAGACTCGCATGTAAGATATGATTCAAAATCAAAGGGGTCAAGTAACCCTTCCTTATGTAATGTCCGCAGTCTATTTTCACTAATATGACCAAGTCCGCAGTGCCACAAGAAAATGAGATTTTCATCATCCCTTTTTCTTTTATTAGTATGTTCAATTTGTAGTAAATTATGCTCTACGTCACATACATACAGACCATTATTTAAAATACCACTTCCATAAAGAACGTTATCTCTAAGAATTGAATATTTATTATTCTGAATAACAAACAAAAATCCAGCCAAGTCTAACATGGAATAGAAATAATATTCCTCACAATCAAGGGAACAAAATAACAATTATTTAGAACAATAGTCTTGCCTGTAGGCATATATAAATGAAATGATCCTACAGCTTCAGCAGCAACTCTTGCTCCATTTCCCATCCGTAGAATCACCTCCTCTTCTTCAAGAGTCCTACTTCTCATTAGTCCCTACAATGAATTGCAAATATGAGAACCACAGGCGGTATCTAATACCCAAGTAGAAATTTGACTTAGTGATATATTAACTTCGATCATGAACATACCTGAATCAGAAGCGGTAGTCTCACTAACCTTCTTCTTCTTCAATTATGCAAGGTAAACCTTGCAGTTCCTCTTCCAGTGCCTCACCTTATTACAGTGAAAGCAAACAACTTTGCTCTTGGGGTCTTCAGCTTTTGGTGGAACCGGCTTTTTCTCACCTACTTTCTTCTTCTTGGAAGGGTTCTTCTTCCTTTTCTTAGGATTGGAACCTTCACCAATAAGAACAACAGAACTCTTCTTAGGGGAAAATTCGATTCCGTAGTCTTCAACATATTGTGGAGTTCAGGCAGGCTGACATCCAGCTTATTCATGTGAACGTTCACAACAAACTGCGAGAACGAACTCGGAAGTGATTGCAAGACCAAGTCTTGGCTCAGCTCCCCATCCATGGAAAAACCAAGTTGTCCAAAACGTTCAATCAAATTGATCATCTTAAGTACATGGTCATTCACAAATGATCCCTCAGACATCCTACAACCAAACAGCTCCTTCGATATCTCATATCGAGCTGTCCTCCCTGCCACATCATACAACTCTTGTAGATGCATAAGGATAGTGTGAGCATCCATATGCTCATGTTGCTTCTGTAGCTCAATGTTCATGGAAGCTAGCATGATGCATTGAGCAATATTTACATAATCTATCCACTTACGATACACAACATGTTCATCATTATATGCATCGCTAGCAGGTTCAGTAGGCTTAGGTGAGTCAAACACATATTCCAGCTTCTCAACCCTGAGAACAATTCTCAAGTTTCGAAGTCAGTCAGCAAAATTAGGACCAGTCAATATGTGAACATCTAGTATACTCCGGAGTGATAGTGCAGAAGATATAACGAATATAGAAAATGTGGCGCCCTCTAAACCCGGGTCAGAAGTTTAGGGTCCACACACATACACCTTATTTAAAACCTGCTTATAACAATAACAAAGATAATAATAATATGCAGTGACCCTACTTATCAACTACCACGGATCGCAACAGGTTAAAGTATGCACACAAGCCAACTACACTTACTTATATTACAAACCGTTCAAATCCCAACTATCCAACTCAGAACTGAGTATTAAACATTATTCCAAACTTTTTACAAACTTAAATTATTCCAAAAGAAGCCTACTATCCCAACTCGATCAACCTGAACCCCTAGCTCTCGCGCTGGACTGGGGATCCTCGGTACCAACCGGTTCCTTTTTAACTCAAAAGAATATAAACAACATCGCACAAATGAGCTAACTAGCTCAGCAAGTCACAATGACAAAACTGAGAATAATGATCATCAGGGAAATATGGATACGATATCAAGTGAATAATGGATTATAATTTAGAATTGGATATTATATTTTCATTTTAAAAACCAAGGTTAGGCTGCTGATCAGTCACATACTAACCCCGAGCAGAGCACACATCACTGCTCTAACTACTAGATCCAAGGCACACATTGGCCTAACGTGACCATTATATGGTCTGACCATGAATCTGGTCCACAATTTTATAAAAACAATCCAACTATACCATAATAACAGAATAAACAGTAATAAACAATAAACAGGATCATTAACAACATTGGACGTTCAATAATGAAAATGGTTTCAATCTGTATAAAGATCCATATGGCATTTCCAAAGCTTGGCTGTTAGGTAATGAAAGAATTGGGTTACAAAGGAACCAACATTTCAGGTTTCAAGGATTTGGTCTTTCAAAGCATAAGATACAATGGTTTAAATGTGTAAGCAATCTGGTTCAATGTTTAATATTTAGTTTGTATGTCTTTGTGGAGTAGTATCATAAATTTGAGGTTTGTATTTGGGTATACAACAATCAATGGTCTAGAAAGAATCAGGTTTATGGCTCAAGATCAATAACTAGAATCAAGGTTTAGGGTTCAGTGCTTCAAAGCACTCGCAATGTAAAACAACAATATCAATCAATACAATATCTCGAGAAAGTTCAGAACACTTGCTTGGTACTAGCTTACTACACTGCACTCGCTTCCAATCATAACCGTCTTACTCCTTGACTATCTGTTTCCCTTTCCTATGCCTTGCCTCTTCTGCTTACATATCATAAGCATCTATCAATATTTAACTCATACGATTCTATTCGACACATACTTCTATCTACCCTTCGTTTCACCCAAATCCGTTTAACGGATTGAAAGTTATGCAATAGACAAGTAAACATCGAATATATAGAATGACAGTTAACCAACAAGTCACATATAACACATAACACGTCACACGATCAATGATATATCATTTATAAAGAAATCTCGGGTCATAAACAAGCTTTCCGGTACTAAAAATGATTTTTAAAATATTTTTCAAAATTAAAACGGGTCGTTGGATCAATTTTGGAGAAACAAACAGGGTTCGGTTGGCCAGTTCTGGCTTCGAAACAATTTTGTAATAATTATCGAGCCTTGGAAACAATTTAAAATAATATTTTAAAGCTCGAAACTATTTTTCCGAATTTTTAAATCATTTTTTAAATATTTAAATCTAATTAAATAATTAATTAAAATCAATTAATAATTAATTAAGTCAATTAATCAATTAATTTCCGAATTAATTGACCAATTAATCAATTAAAAATTAACTAAAATTAATTAACTAATTAATTTAGATTTATTTTTGAATTAAAAATAATTTTTGGAATTTTCAGAAATTAAAAATGAATTTTTATGATAAAAAATAAATAGGAAATATGATTTTTGAATATTTTTAAAATAGGAATCCTAAATTTGCAAATTCTGGAAATTTCAGGAACCAAACTGCATCGTCCCCAAAAGTCCAGGTACCAAACTGCAATTTTACAACCCCCGTCGCCGGAAAATACAGGGGTGGCCGGAGAACACGATTCTGGTATCCTCACCTCACCACAAGCTCCAGATCACATCTACAGACAACCAGCAACTTATTCATGCAATCAAATCATTCAAATAACCCCAGACTTGGCCGGAAATTGGCCAAGAACATCGCCGGTTTCCGGCGAACTTCGGAAATTTTTAAAACACAACTCCCTTCGATTCAAACATCCTCTGTTAACGAGCTATATACTAATCGATTGAAAATTTCATAAAGAACATAATCCACTATAAATCAACAGGTAATAACCCCTAAATCAAAAAGCCCCAAATTTCAATTGAAAACATTCATACGGGTTATAAACCCTAATTTTAAAATTCAAAAATTAAACCCACTTTTGAGCATGTTATTGAACTCCAAATCAGACGTATGACATTTGAAAATCATCTGGAAAACAAACTCTACAACATGCAATCATCAAATCATACCAACAATCATCCGAACAAAAATTCATATTTTTAATAAAAATAGTTCGAAAATAAATAAATTTTCAGAAAATAAACCTTGATTTCTGCAGTGATTTAGAACACAGAATCTGATAGAACACCTCAAGACCTTTGGATTGAGTACTCGAGCTTTGAAAATAGAGATCAATAACACCTTCGTTTTGCTGTTTGATTCTTGGAAGATTATATGAATATAAGGTTTTTCTCTGGAAAATTATATAATTAACTGTCTGCAAATGATTTTGATACGAAATAAAATACGGTAAAGGCTATTTATAATTACGAAAAATTAGTATCCCGTTGGATCATTCCGGATATAAAACGGTACGTTTATTTGTAAAAACTGATCCAAACGATATCGGTTTTCGGGACAGTTATCCAGATCAGTACAATTTATACTGCGGTCTTGGTCTCAGCGCCTGGTTACACGTATTACGAGGTGATAATTGGAATAGTTTAATAAAAAGCTCCCGTTTATCGAAAATACGAGTTTGATTGATTTACCGAAATGAATATTGTATCGAAAATGTTGCACCGGGACCCGCGCAGGACAAACCGTACGCCGGATCGAAAAAGTCAAAACATGGAATATGCTCGGAATATTACAATTAGGTTAGGAAGGAGTTCTCGGAAGAGTTTCGGGTTCCAAAAACATAAAAACGGATGACGTCGGTTGGTTCCCGTTTTTATAAAATAGATTTTAAATACTCGAAAAAATATTTTATAAATTTCATATGATCCTTATAAATTCATAAATCAACATAAAAATAATTTGGAAGATATGACAACTATCTATATTTTATTTTGGACATATAAAAATTAAAATACTCAATTAATAATATTTTTAAACATCCAAACACATTTAACACTTGACAATTAGTTCACAGAATAGATATTGAACACATATATTAAGCAAAAATAATTACACGGTATATCCCGGATATTACATCCTTCCCCCCTTAAAAGGATTCTGTCCTCAGAATCTTCTAAGAAAACAAATGAGGGTACTTTTCTCTCATATCACTTTCCAACTCCCAGGTTGACTCTTCAACCTTTGGGTTTCTCCATAACACTCTTACTAACTTTACCACTTTATTCCTCAATACCTTCTCTCTTTCCTTTAGAATCTCTATTGGACTCTCTACATATGACAAATCTGCCTGAAGCTCTATTGGCTCATATTCTATTACATGCCTGGAGTCTGGATTATACTTCTTAAGCATTGATACGTGAAAAACATTGTGAATGTGCTCCATGTGCGGAGGTAACGCCAATTCGTAAGCTACTTTGCCAATGCGCTTTAGAATCTCGAAAGGTCCAACATATCTTGGACTCAGCTTTCCCTTCTTTCCAAACCTCGTTAGTCCTTTCCACGGTGATATTTTCAGTAATACCAAGTTTCCTTCTTCAAATTCCATGTCTTTCCTTGACTGGTCTGCATATTTCCTTTGACGGTCTTGTGCTGCTATCAATCTTTTTTGGATTACTTCAACAACTTCCTTTGTCTGCTGTACCAATTCAGGTCCAAGTATTTTACGTTCTCCTACCTCGTCCCAATATACTGGAGATCTACATTTGCATCCATATAGGGCTTCATAGGGTGGCATCCCAATACTGGCGTGATAACTGTTGTTATAAGCAAACTCTACGAGAGGTAAATGCTTGTCCCAACTTCCTTTGAAATCAATAGCACAAACACGTAACATGTCCTCGATTGTTTGAATCGTTCTTTCACTTTGGTCGTCCGTCTGGGGGTGATAAGTCGTACTCATATTCAATCTCGTTCCCAAACATTCTTGAAAACTTTTCCAAAATCTTGAATTAAATTTTGGATCTCGATCAGATACGATAGACACATGAACTCCATGACGAACTACAATTTCCTTTAGGTACATATGGACCAACTTGTCGAGCGAAAATCTTTCATTTATAGGCAGAAAATGAGCTGACTTGGTAAGTCTAACCACTATAACCCAAATGGCATCATGATTAGACCTTGTCCTTGGTAATCCTACTACGAAATCCATGGCAATATGTTCCCACTTCCACTCTGGAATTTCCAATGGCTGTAGTAATCCACTTGGTCTCTGATGCTCGGCTTTAACTCTCTGACATGTATAACATCTGCTAACCCATTCCGCAATTTCCCTCTTCATACTTGGCCACCAATAACTTTCCTTTAAATCTCTGTACATTTTGGTACTCCCTGGATGGATGGAATATCTTGAATTATGTGCTTCCTGTAAAATTTCATTCTTCAGCTCCGTCACCGGTGGAATCCAAATTCTAGAAGAAAACCTAAGAATACCTTGATCGTCCTTCTGCGCGCACAACTCCTCACCTACCAAACGATTTATATCTTGATCCATTACATCTTCCTGAAACTTCTTTATTTTCTCTAGCAACTCCGGCTGAAAAGTCATACTGTACACTTTTGCTTCATCAGGCTTGCAAACTTTAATCTCCAATTCCAGTTTCTGAAATTCCTTATATATCTCTTCAGGTACTGATAACACATTTAACTTTTCCTTTCGACTTAACGTGTCTGCTACCACGTTCGCCTTACCGGGATGATAATTAATCGAGCAGTCGTAATCCTTGATCAATTCTAACCATCTCCTTTGCCTCATATTAAGTTCCTTTTGTGTGAATATATATTTCAAACTTTTGTGATCTGTGTAAATCTCGCACTTTTCTCCATACAGATAATGTCTCCAAATTTTCAAAGCGAAAACTATGGCTGCTAGCTCCAAATCATGAGTAGGATATTTCTGTTCGTGTGGTTTCAATTGCCTTGACGCATACACAATCACCTTATCGTGCTGCATTAGAACGCATCCTAGTCCTTTGTGAGAAGTATCGCTATAAATTAAAAAATTCCCTTGATCGTCTGGAAGTGACAGAACAGGTGTTGTGATTAATCGTTGCTTCAATTTCTGAAAACTTTCTTCGCACTTGTCGTTCCATATAAACTTTTCATTCTTCCGTGTAAGCTTTGTCAATGGTATTGCAATCCTTGAAATTTTTTGAACGAATCGATGATAATATCCCGCTAATCCCAAGAAACTTCTTACCTCGGTGGGTGTTCTCGGTCTTTCCCAATTTGTAATTGCCTCGATCTTTGCTGGATCCACTTTGATCCCTTCATTACTAACTATGTGTCCTAAGAACTGAACCTCCTGTAACCAAAACTCACACTTCGAGAATTTAGCATATAATTTCTTTTTCCTTAAAATCTCCAAAGTTGTTCTCAAATGTTCCGCATGATCCTTTTCCGTCGTTGAATAAATCAAAATATCATCTATAAATACAATAACAAACTTGTCCAAGTATTCCTTGAAAATTCTATTCATCAGGTCCATAAACACTGCTGGGGCATTGGTCAATCCAAAAGACATCACTAAAAATTCGTTATGTCCATACCTTGTTCTGAAAGCTGTCTTTGGTATATCTTCTGGCTTAATCTTCAGTTGATGATATCCCGATCTTAAGTCAATTTTGGAGAAAAACTTGGCTCCCTTCAATTGGTCAAATAGATTGTCAATTCTGGGTAACGGATATTTGTTCTTGATTGTAAGCTTGTTGAGCTCCCAATAGTCGATGCACAGTCTCATGCTTCCATCTTTTTTCTTGACAAATAATATCGGGGCTCCCCACGGGGATACACTGGGTATGATTACTCCTTTCTCTAATAATTCTTGCAATTGCTTCGCTAGCTCTTTCATTTCAATGGGCGCCATTCTGTACAGGGCCTTGGATACTGGTTCTATTCCATGTGCTAAATCAATTGCAAACTCAATTTCTCTATCCAAAGGAAGTCCTGGTAATTCGTCGGGAAACACGTCTGGAAATTCATTCACTACTGGAATATCTTCAAGTTTTGCTGGCTCCTGACTTTTATCAATCACATATGCCATGAAATGCTCGCATCCTTGTCGTAGTAACTTCTTGGTTTGAATCATCGTTAAGAACTTCTTTACTTGTTTCTGACCCTTGAACGTTACTATTCTTTCATCTGGCGTTTTCACCATTACATTCTTATTTCGACAATCTATCTGGGCATCATGCTTAGATAACCAATCCATTCCTAATATAACGTCAAATTCTCCTAACTTAAACGGTATCAAATCTACACAAAATTTACCACCAGAAATCTCAATCTCATAACTCCCACAAACTTGATTAACATATACTTGTTCTTGATTTTCCAATTTCACAGTCATTATTTCATTTAAATACTCAACTGGACAATTTAACTTACTAACAAAATCTTGTGAAACAAATGATCGAGTTGCTCCCGAAACTATTAATACTTTGGCACATAAAGAATTCACATTAAGCGTACCTGCCATGACATCCGTATCCTGGATAGCATCCTTCACAGACATGTCAAAAACTCTAGCCCTTGGAGTCTCATTTACTGCTGGGGTAGATCCCCTAATCCTCAATGCATTACTGACTGGGGTTGGTGTCTTGCAATCCCTGGCTATATGTCCGGGCTTTCCACATTTAAAGCATGTTCTGGAACCTTCACTGCTGGATTTCGGATAGGCTGATCCTTACTTGCTGGTTCTTTTGCTGGCTGATTTCGGCACTCCCTCGAATAGTGCCCTTTCTGATTGCACTTGAAGCAAACTACATTTAACTTATTATAAAATCCCCCATTCTTCTTCCCATATACTTGACAATCTGGAAAATTTAATCTCAACTGATTTGGCTGATTCGCATTAACTGGACGGTTGCCCTGGCTTCCGTCGCTTGCATTTTGTCTCCTGAAATTAAAATTCCTCCCTGGCTGAAACTTGCCCTTCTTAAAATTTGGAAACTTCCCTGGCTGTGACTGACCTTCATTCCCTTCAAATTTCCTTTTCTAGCTTTCTTTCTCCTTCTGTGATATCTCACTCTCTGTCTTTGCAATCATAGCCTTCTGTACAACTCCTGCATAAGTATATAATTCAAAAATGGCTACCTTCCCTCTGATCCATGGTTTCAAACCTTGCCGGAATCTTTTAGCCTTCTTCATGTCAGTATCCACGTACGACGGCACATACCTTGACAATTCCTCAAACTTACTCTCATAATCTGTCACCGACATGTTTCCTTGCTTTAGTTCTAAAAACTTCAACTCCATCTGATCCTGGACAAACTGAGGAAAATACTTTTCTAAAAACAATTCCTTAAACCTTTCCCAAGTAATAATATCTGTACCTTCCAATGTCTTCACCATCTCCCTCCAATAGGTGGCCTCATTCTTCAAATAATAACTTGCAAACTCAACCTTCTGTTCGTCCTTTACTTTTACTAAGGCAAATGCCTTCTCTATCTCCTTTAACCAAACATTTGCTTCAATCGGTTCTAAGGAACCCTTAAATTTTGGTGGGTTTACTGCCTGAAAAGTTTTAAAAGTTACCTGGGGATTGGTCTGTCTTTGTTGTTGTTGTGCCACGTGAACTGTTTGTTGGTCCAAGATTTGAAGAATCTGGGCTATTGCTGGGTCTATTGGTCCTGGGTTTGCATTCTGATTTGTATCATCTTGGTTGTTATTATTGTTGTTGTTGGTTTCTTCATTCTGGGTGTTGGTGCGGGTATTTCTTCTGGGAGGCATTTTATGTAAAGAATCAAACAACTTATTTAGCTTTTAAACCAAATTCTTTGCAGAAAAGAAAAGTTTTATAAAACAGAAATATTTCTTTTTTGAAAACAGTTATAACTAAGTAAATTGCATGCTTCTTTACAGAATATAAACAGTTATGGAAAACAGGGTACATGGTATCATATGGGTATAACTGGTGCAATAAATAAGGTAAAGTAAAATAGGTGTAGTAAAATGAATGACAATACTGGAAAGGAAAGGTGCTGATATATATAGATCAAAAGTTTTGGGTAGTACAAACGTAAAGACGCTTCGAAAGTAAAAGCAAAAGGGTACAACAACCTACTCACTAGTCAGCATAGCTAGTCTATAAATACAACTCAAAAGTCTACTGATACACACTACACACTACTGTACATACTACATAATCATAACAACACTGCTCATCATCTCCATCTCTGGATCTCTGACTCATGGCAAGTCTGGACCTCCAATCTCTTCATACCCTCTAGAACCCATTTAGCCCACTCCACTAGGAAATCAGGGGTGATGTCCTCATATGTAGCCTCAGCAATCTTCACAACAGCTGTTCTACGAAACACCTGGAGCGTCTCTCTAAGTCGCCTCTCACCACTCCCAACCTCTCTGGTACGCATGATGTGTAGTAACTCCTGAATCTGACCCTGTAGGAATCGCTGCTCCATAAGGCAAGCCTCAAACTGGTGATATGGGACAGGATAAGAAGAGAACTGGAAAGGTACTCCTATAACTGAATGACCAGTAAAGCCCGAATCAGCAGGTGAGGGTCCTCTGATAGGTGACCTCATGCCTGGAGGTGGAATAGCCTACAATGGTATGGGCTGCAACACAGGTGGAGGTAGTATAGCCAACACTGGTGGAACAACAGGACGTGGATCCGAAGACGGTACTCCAACTGAAGGCTCTAAGTGATCAGCTGATACGAGGATAAAAGAGTCGGCCATCGCTGCTATCTGAAATCATATCGCAATATAAGAATCTTGAACCATGACGCGAATTACACTAATACCTGTTATACCAAAGCACTCAACCTCTCGACGTTCTATCTTTCTATTCCTTAATTCTAATCTTAACCCTCTACCCATTCCCGTTAACCTAGGCTTGTGTCAGTGACTTATAACCTGTAGCTCTGATACCAAACCTGTGGCGCCCTCAAAACCGGGTAAGAAGTTTGGGGTCCACACACATACACCTTATTTATAACCTGCTTATAACAATAACAAAGATAATAATAATATGCAGTGACCCTACTTATCAACTACCACGGATCGCAACAGGTTAAAGTATGCACACAAGCCAACCACACTTACTTATATTACAAACTGTTCAAATCCCAACTATCTAACTCAGAACTGAGTATTAAACATTATTACAAACTTTTTACAAACTTAATTATTCCAAAAGAAGCCTACTAGCCCAACTCGATCAACCTGAACCCCTAGCTCTCGCGCTGGACTAGGGATCCTCGGTACCAACCGGTTCCTTTTTAACTGGAAAGAATATAAACAACATCGCACAAATGAGCTAACTAGCTCAGCAAGTCACAATGACAAAACTGAGAATAATGATCATCAGGGAAATATGAATACGATATCAAGTGAACAATGGATTATGATTTAGAATTGGATATTATATTTTCATTTTAAAAACCAAGGTTAGGCTGCTGATCAGTCATGCACCAACCCCGAGCAGAGCACACATCACTGCTCTAACTACTAGATCCGAGGCACACATTGGCCTAACGTGACCATTATATGGTCTGACCACGAATTTGGTCCACAATTTTATAAAAACAATCAAATTCTATCATAATAACAGAATAAGCAGTAATAAACAATAAACAGGATCATTAACAACATTGGACGTTCAATAATGAAAATGGTTTCAATCTGTATAAAGATCCATATGGCATTTCCAAAGCTTGGTTGTTAGGTAATGAAAGAATTGGGTTACAAAGGAACCAACATTTCAGGTTTCAAGGATTTGGTCTTTCAAAGCATAAGATACAATGGTTTAAATGTGTAAGCAATCTGGTTCAATGTTTAATATTTAGTTTGTATGTCTTTGTGGAGTAGTATCATAAATTTGAGGTTTGTATTTGGGTATACAACAATCAATGGTCTAGAAAGAATCAGGTTTATGGCTCAAGATCAATAACTAGAATCAAGGTTTAGGGTTCAGTGCTTCAAAGCACTCGCAATGTAAAACAACAATATCAATCAATACAATATCTCGAGAAAGTTCAGAACACTTGCCTAGTTCTAGCTTACTACACTGCACTCGCTTCCAATCACAACCGTCTTACTCCTTGACTATCTATTTTCCTATCCTACGCCTTGCCTCTTCTGCTCATATATCATAAGCATCTATCAATATTTAACTCATACGATTCTATTCGACACATACTTCTATCTACCCTTCGTTTCACCCAAATCCGTTTAACGGATTGAAAGTTATGCAATAGACAAGTAAACATCGAATATATAGACTGACAGTTAACCAACAAGTCACATATAATACATAACACGTCACACGATCAATGATATATCATTTATAAAGAAATCTCGGGTCATAAACAAGCTTTCGGGTACTAAAAATGATTTTTAAAACATTTTTCAGAATTAAAACGGGTCGTTGGATCAATTTTGGAGAAAAAAATGGGGTTCGGTTGGCCAATTCTGGCTTCGAAACAATTTTTTAATAATTATCGAGCCTTGGAAACAATTTAAAATAATATTTTAAAGCTCGAAACTATTTTTCGGAATTTTTAAATCATTTTTAAATAATTAAATCTAATTAAATAATTAATTAAAATCAATTAATAATTAATTAAGTCAATTAACCAATTAATTTCCGAATTATTTGACCAATTAATCAATTAAAAATTAACTGAAATTTATTAACTAATTAATTCCGATTTATTTTTGAATTAAAAATAATTTTTGGAATTAAAATAATAATTTTTAGAATTTTCAGAAATTAAAAACGAATTTATATAATAAAAAATAAATAGGAAATATGATTTTTGAATATTTTTAAAACAGGATTCCTAAATTTGCAAACTCTGGAAACTTCAGGGACCAAACTGCATCGTCCCCAAAAGTCCAGGTACCAAACTGCAATTTTACAACCCCCGTCGCCGGAAAATACAGGGGTGGCCGGAGAACACGATTCTGGTATCCTCACCTCACCACAAGCTCCAGATCACATCTACAGACAACCAGGAACTTATTCATGCAATCAAATCATTCAAATAACCCCAGACTTGGCCGGAAATTGGCCAAGAACATCGTCGGTTTTCGGGGAACTTCAGAAATTTTCAAAACACAACTCCCTTCGATTCAAACATCCTCTGTTAACGAACTATATACCAATCGATGGAAAATTTCATAAGGAACATAATCCACTATAAATCAACAGCTAATAACCCCTAAATCAAAAAGCCCCAAATTTCAATTGAAAACATTCATACGGGTTATAAACCCTAATTTTAAAATTCGAAAATTAAACCCACTTTTGAGCATGTTATTGAACTCCAAATCAGACGTATGACATATGAAAATCATCAGGAAAACAAACTCTACAACATGCAATCATCAAATCATACCAACAATCATCCGAACAAAAATTCATATTTTTAATAAAAATAATTCAAAAATAAATAAATTTTCAGAAAATAAACCTTGATTTCTGCAGTGATTTAGAACACAGAATCTGATAGAACACCTCAAGACCTTTGGATTGAGTACTCGAGCTTTGAAAACAGAGATCAATAACACCTTCGTTTTGCTGTTTGATTCTTGGAAGATTATACGAATATGAGGTTTTTCTCTGGAAAATTATATAATTAACTGTCTGCAAATGATTTTGATACGAAATAAAATACGGTAAAGGCTATTTATAATTACGGAAAATTAGTATCCCGTTGGATCATTCCGGATATAAAACGGTACGTTTATTTGTAAAAACTGATCCAAACGGTATCGGTTTTCAGGACAGTTATCCAGATCAGTACAATTTGTACTGCGGTCTTGGTCTCAGCACCTGGTTACACGTATTACGAGGTGATAGTTGGAATAGTTTAATAAAAAGCTTCCGTTTATCGAAAATACAAGTTTTATTGATTTACCGAAACGAATATTGTATCGAAAATGTTGCGCCGGAACCCGCGCAGGACAAACTGTACGCCGGATCGAAAAAGTCGAAACATGGAATATGATCGGAATATTACAATTAGGTTAGGAAGGAGTTCTCGGAAGAGTTTCGGGTTCTAAAAATGTAACAACGGATGACGTCGGTTGGTTCCCGTTTTTATAAAATAGATTTTAAATACCCGGAAAAAGATTTTATAAATTTCATATGATCCTTATAAATTCATAAATCAACATAAAAATAATTTAGAAGATATGACAACTATCTATAGTTTATTTTGGACATATAAAAATTAAAATACTCAATTAATAATATTTTTAAACATCCAAACACATTTAACACTTGACAATTAGTTCACAGAATAGATACTGAACACATATATTAAGATAGAAATATACCCCTTTCTTACAGATAGAAATCTGCTTTTGACAGAATCATCCTTTCTCTCAATATTGAAAATTCATATTTAATTATGTATTTCATAAACACAAGAATCTCATGATTGTATTCATAATATTATTGTTAAGGCAAGAAACGATTCCTATTCTATATTTTCTAGAGCACGCCTTATATTGATTTAAGTTCACCTAAATCTATCATCGCATGGTAAACATAGGCATATATCTCATATATAAAATTAAATAAACAAGTAAATGTAAAGTGCAATAAAGTAAATGTGTTTGGTTATGGCCACATCCTATGTGATCTTTATCAAGCTCATGATAAAGATCAAGGTCAATCTAATATGGTGATGGAAATAAATACAACTACTAATTACTTAAGTCTTCTTCTTTGTTTAGACTTCTTGTATGTCTCGTCTTCTTCTTTGTATCACCTCCATTGGATAGCCTTCTTGAGTCTTTAATTACATTACATGATTGAAAGTAAAACTAATCTAATGAACTTACAAGAATAACTCGAGTTACATTCGAGATTTATGATTACAAAGATTGACGACATGCAAGTCGTATTTAAAACCAAAACCAAAACCATTACACTAAGGTCGAAAGGCCATAACCATCCACCATGCTCATACAACACATAAAAGCATGTTAAAACACATAATCTGATCTTAACATATCATATTATCCATGATCTAATCATAAAAAAATATGACAAAAATCAGAAAAATCAGAATCAAATCAGAAAAACAAGAATCACTGTTTACGGGCAGTAAACGATGTCAAACGCCTTACAGATGAGTCGTTGATAGCTTTAGCTATCAGTTTTGTTCAGAAGCTCGTGTACCTATGGAATAAAGTATTCGTTTGCGTAAATCGGACACCAGACCCAGCCATATTTCAGCAAATCTGCAGCAGCCAATTCAGAATCTGTATCTAATATGATTCTCATAATTAGAACAAACATAAATCATGTTGTCATGATTTTTGTTGATTTTCTAGGGTTAACAAAATAAAATGCAGAAAGATAAATTCAAAAGAAAACTAGATTCATATTCTCATTCATAACCTGTGAAAATGACATGATGTGCAATATATAGTACCAGACAAGAAGATAACTATTCTTGGGCCTAACTATTTACTCTTAACCCACTTTGTAATCAGGCCCAATAACAAATTCGGACCCAATACTATTTGGCCTATTCGTGACATACGCTCCTTCTTCAAAACATCCTTGTCGTCAAGGATAAAAATAGCATTCTGTAAATGCTCTACACTCTGACACAAAAAATCTTTAATTTCTTTGTTTGCCTGTACTTCCCGAATTTCTTCCTGCAAGCTACATCAACACTGGGAATGTAGTTCAACTTGAATGCTTGGACAGTTTCTTTATTATGTTCTTCCAGTGAGGCTCCTAGTGAGATTTCATATTCGACCCAATCAGCAGCCTTCTTATAGTAGTTTGAGGTATTGGCGAATGTACCAGACTTGTAATGTGCATTGCAAATAGGCAGGGTATTGAGATCCTCAAAGGCTCAGTTGGTTAAGCTGTACTCAAAAACTTCAACTAAAATGATCATATTACAGAGCGCTTGAGAAGGCTTATTTAGACTCCTCAGAGTACTGATTTCAGTTTCCAATTTTTCCTTACCTCCTAGATGCAGTTCCCTTATTCCTTCGAACATCTCAACATTCTCACTTTCCAAATACATCTTTTCAATTACCTGCTTAAAAGAAGCCTCTCCAGTAGCATTATAGTATTTCATCTTCATATATTCCTCACAAGATAACATAATTCTTTTCCTCAATTCATAGATATCATTCATTTCTCTTGAAGGAACAAATGGTAACATGAGTTCATTAGACCTGAAGTTTGATTGCTTTGTTTGTAGGAGGAACTGTGATGTAAACTTGGCATTTTCCTGCAATCCATATCTTGAACTCTTGATATTCCAAGTATCAACATCATTTTTCTCTACCGAATTAATGTAGGCTCCCAAAATCATTTGCTTCTAAGTCACATCCAGTAAAATACAATAAGTTGACAGTTTCTTACCAAGGATAATTGTATTATCAGAATGCACCATCACAATTTTCATCCAGCTGGAAAATTTCAGGATATTTCTATTACGGATGGTCAGTAAGAGTGCCATTACTAATGCATCCCACACAGTTACTACATCTGCTAGCACCTTCCTGTAAAAAGATGTGGGCCATGTGGTATACTCAGATTGACCAGATTCTGAGTACGCTTTAACCAATGCTGATTCAGTGCATTCTTCTGATCTAACGACAACTTTAATTATAATACCTTGAATCATCTCACTTATTCGTGTTTCTGGAAATAATTCACATGCAATAACAATGATGGTCACAGAAAAAGTAGTTACCTTCCCCACCATTACAGAGAAAAAATCTAAAGGCTTTGAACCTCTCCCACAAGAACATAATTCCACAGCTAAGGTCTTATATATTACTGGGCATTCTTGCAGTATCCTATCAGAACACCTTACAACCTGGTATAAAAATTTAAATGCTACACAAGATATTCACAATTTAATCCAAGTAATAACTTTGCCTAATGGCAGAATCTCAAACAAACCCGCTGTTGAATTCCCAATCTCATATTTGATGTATAAACAAGTGAGACCGTATCTTGGTGAACAAGCACGAATTTCTCGACCCTTCAACAAGGCCAGATAACTAATATATGCAAACCACAGGGTGGGGCTTGTAAAGCAGTCAACTCCATGAACATTAGTTCGAGACTTGTTACAAGACCAATGAAATAATTCCTTAAGCATGAATATATTAATCGCAAATGGAAAGAAAACATTCCAGTTAATAAGTTCTTTCTGGGTCACTTTATCAAATTGACCAGAAATATAATCTAAACAAATAGTCTTACACGAATTACCATCACAGCACA
This sequence comes from Apium graveolens, assembly GCF_009905375.1. Classification (NCBI taxonomy): domain Eukaryota; kingdom Viridiplantae; phylum Streptophyta; class Magnoliopsida; order Apiales; family Apiaceae; genus Apium; species Apium graveolens. Next base: position 135,260,489 of record NC_133650.1, on the reverse strand, counting down.
AACAATTCCATGAAATGACAAATCCAATACCCTTATCAAGAAACAGTGAATCATATATGTGTTTACTACTTCCAACTACGACATGAACCTTGCCACGCTCATCTTCACGAAGATTATAAAATGTAAACCTAACACACTCTCGGGACATCAGCACTGGAGCTTTTCGGAAAAATACTCTCTCAGAATAATCATCGAACACCTTGCGTACCGGTATTGTAGGTAACAATTTCGCCATATTTGAGCCCGTTTCCTTCGACTATTTCTGCAGGATGCTCTTTTCACAATCTTCAATAATTTCCAACACATCATCCTTAACTAGTTTGGACACATCTGCTTCAACTTCTTTTCCTAATGTAGCCTCATTGACTAGCTTTGATGATTTTTCACAGCTTTTCCCTATCTTCTCAAGAATTTGAATTATTCGAGTCATTTTATCCTCCAACTTGATCCCAACATCACCAACAGGACGGGAATTTGACACTTCGCAAGTTGTATTAGTTTCTTCATCTTTAAACAGGCTTCTCTGCCTCTCCTCAATTAACACTCGCATTTGATTGATTTTGTCATCCAGTTGAGTGATTTTGCTATCCATTTGGTGTAGAAAACACTTGGTAGTATCAGAAATCAGCATCGGAGATGTGGTAACATAAGTTGTTTCGGGAGTAGTGTAGAAATAATACGGTGGTTCTGGTGGTTGAATATGATGGTAAATATGAGGAGGTGTTGGGGCAGGTGTATACTGATATGTAGGGGTTGGAGGTGGTGTGTACAGAGGAGTTACAAGGGATGGGTACTGGTAGGGATGATAGAAATTAGGGTTAGGGTTTTGAATTATGTACAAGGAATGTGCAGTGACACTAGCGGCGGGAGACATGTCCGAGAAACCTGGCTCTGATACCATTTGTCATGATTTTTGTTTATTTTCTAGGGTTAACAAAATAAAATGTAGAAAGATAAATTCAAAAGAAAACTAGATTCATATTCTCATTCATAACCTGTGAAAATGACATGATGTGCAATATATAGTACCAGACAAGAAGATAACTATTCTTGGGCCTAACTATTTACTCTTAACCCACGTTGTAATCAGGCCCAATAACAAATTCGGACCCAATACTATTTGGCCTATTCGTGACACATGTATATATCGGTATATATACAGATTACATAATCATCTTATGATTATACAACTCACATGAATATCATATATTCAAAACCATACATATATAAGCATATTATATCAACATCAAATCATGGCGAATCACGTACATGCTCATATATCGAAAACAGTTAAATACATAAACGAATTAAAAACTTTTCGCAAGTAGCTCTGATACCATTGAAGGGTTTTTAGCACATAAACGCAACGAAAACGTAAATTAAAATCTTAAAAAAAACCGAAACCCTCCGCAGGATCCATGCGAAAAATAATATTTAATTCGTAGTTCAGTATGTTTACCTTAAGAAGCTTTACGTTAATGGAAAGATGGAGGTCTTTAATAGCGATCCAAGAACGATGAAGGGAGATCCCTATCAGCTGCTCCTCAATTGTGAAGCACTCCACCGGTATCCACCAAGGGATCAAAATAATGGAGGGAGGAAGAGGTTGAGAGAATTAGTTGCCTCCCTCTATTTCTACTTTAGAATTAGGGTTTTTTTATTTGGGTTAAGGCAAATAGGGTTCATAATAGTATATTTATAGGCAAAAATTTTAGCTGAAATTTTTTCATAAAATATTATTATTATTAACCCTTTAATTGATTATTCTTATTAACCAATTAACTAAGAATTAAAACACCTTTTAATCATTAATCCATTTTCTAAACACTTTAGAAAAATAATTCTCTCACTTGATTTAATTTCAAAAATTTAATTCTTAATTAATAATATTAAGAACTTTTCTTAATTAATTTATAATTAATTAAATCTCATTTAATCAATTATCAAATTTGCTAATTAATTATTTATTTCACAAATAAATAATTATCATCCATTATTAATTAATTCCTCCACCAATAAATCATTCTCTTTTATGGTGTGACCCTGTAGGTTCAATATTAGGCCGGTAGTAGAAATAAATAATAATAAAATTATTTTATCGTTATTTATATAAATTCTCTAATTCATTAAATATGATTAATTAATTAATCATATTTATTCTATATCGTGAGGGATACTTCTCAGCATATCGCGACTATCCGGATAATACGAATTCACTGCTTAGAATATCAAGAACCCATTCAGTGAATAATTACCGTACAATCAATTCCTTCTACCCTGCAATGTCACGATTAAATACAAGGCATGGAACTTGTGTCAAGCCTATCTTATTTAATCATATGCTTTCCCATTCACTATGCTTAGTTCTAATTAATGTAAATTAGAAACTCCTTTCTAATTTCATTCACTCTGGCCAGAGATTCCTGAACTAGCATAAGTGGATCAGCATTGAACATTCTCTTCCTTCACTGGAAGGGGTAGATCCTTTATTGATCATACACTATCTTCGTGTACAAATTCCTACACCCAGTAGAGCCCTTATTATTGTCCCTAGAGACTAAGAACTAAACCAAAGTATAGTTCAGTGTACACAAGATGACTATGATGACCTCAAGTCTAAGGATACTTGTACAACTATCACTATGTGAACATCTGCTGACACGTGAGTGAACTCCATCAGTTGTTCAGCTGTGTGAGTCATGTTCAGTGAACTTATTCTATAATAAGCACCTACATACTAGCTATAGTGCCATCACACAAATGTCTATGAGAACAGACATCCTTCATAATGAAGCAAGTATAGTATGTACCGATCTTTGCGGATTACTAATTACCAGTTAGTAATCCTACGACCAGGAAATATTTAAGTTCAGAGTTATCATCTTTTAGGTCTCATTATTATGATCTCATCATAATCCATAAAAAGCTTTACTCTAAACTATGGTATATCTTATTTAAACACTTAAATAGATAAAGCCCGCAATAAAACCAAAATAAGTCTTTTATTAATATCAATGAAATCAAAACAGATTACATAAAAGTTATTCCTAAATCATCATACATGATTGGACTTAGGACACATCTCTTTCATCAAGAAAGTGAAGCCCTCAACTCTCAGATCCAAGTCCCTAACCAAAGCTCAAACCAAAGTCAACAAGGGAGACATCATGTACATCTGTGATATCAAGGAATTCTCATATTTAAACCTCTATCTAGATGAACTGGAAGAAGTTAGAGTGATTGATGCTTACAGGAATCTACCTGAAAGGTTAGTATTCAAGTACAAGGGAGGAAAATTGTAATAACCCCCAATTTTTTTGGAAATTTTTGAAACCCTTATGAATAGTGTTTTGCTGAATGAGAAAACTTTTCATGCCACACTATGTAGGGGTTCTGTTATTGGTCTTCTGGGATATTATTAGTACTCTATGTGGTATATAAGTGTATGTAAAGATCGTCAGAATCCAATTCCTAACACTTTGATTTTTCCCGGAAATCCACTAGATACGGAAAGAATTGAGTATAAGGTAACAGGATAAAAAGGATTTAAATTAAAGGATTATAAGAGAGGATCATAAAAGGAATATAATGTATTGAGAAAGGTTAAGGAAACCCAAGTAATAAGATCCCGGGTATGATCCCTCAAACGATAAACGAAAAAGAAAGTTAAGCGAACCGTATAACAGATCAGCGGTCATTAGGCAAACAATTAGGAAGCTAATCAAAGAGATTAGAGGGGATGATGTCACCCAACCAATGAGAAGAGGGCAAGTAAGGGATGATGGCATAACAAATGTGACATAAGCATGACATGAGGGGGAAGGAGGTGTGGTTGATTTAGAACCACACAAAGTTGATGGTTAAAAAGGTAATTAACCAAAAGCAAGCTAAAAACAACCAACCAAAATAAATCAAAGCAAAACACAAATTTTTTTTTCATCTTCATCATCTTGCTCTCGGCTTTTGAAAGAAAAACAAGGAGGAGTTTTTCAAAAACTCAAGCTACACACCTTCAAAAATTATAAGGTTTATTTCTTTAGCTTCCATAATTCATAACTTAGTTATGCTATAAGTTTGGATCCAAGAATCCAAGGTTTACCTAGTTAATCAATTCCTAAAAGTTTAGGGTGAATAGTAACTTTCAAGAACAAATTTTTGATTCTTGATTTTATTTGTAAGGACAAGGTAGCTTAAGCATAGATCAAGGCTTCCATGGGCATTCCAAGGATCTTTCATGGATTAAAAGCTTCAAGGAAGGTATAAACTCCAAACCCTAGCTTTAGTTTTGAGTATTTAGGAATGGTTATGAGTAGTATAGTATGTGTGAAGCATGAAACTTGTTTGTTTAAGAGTTTGGGTTGGAATGGTGGTGATTGATTTGTTGAAATCTTAAGATTTGGTTAAAGAATGTAGTATAGTTTAAATTCAAGTTTTAGGAGTAAGTAAATGGATTATAATGAGTTGGTTTGGGGCTGTTGTAATGTATTTTGGATGGAGTTTGGATTGGGTTGTGAATTGGGGTTGAATTGTGGTTGTTTTGAGTTGGTTTAAATTTGGGAAATCGCGTAAATATAGCCGTCGTAATGTCCGATTTACTTTAGACTGCTTTTGTTCATAACATTTGGACCCGAGAACTCCCTGCTAGATTATGACCATTGCCATGTTTAGATAGTTCATGTTACGAGCTTCGTTTTGATATGTAGTTCGTTTGATTCCGATGAACGGTTTAGGAGAAACGGCCGTTTTAAGTAACGACATTTCGCGAACGAACCCTTACCCCTCGCCTTACTTTGAAACATAGGTTAAAGACCTTAAAAGACTAATTGAAGTATGAAACAATTATGTAAGGTGTATTAGGAAGTTATTAAAGTACTCGCGAAAGAGTCGCCTTAAAATTCGTAACGGTTAATTTATTAAAATTTGTGGAGCCAAGGGTACGCGAGCGATTAACGCAAATCGTTAAGCGCGAAAGCGAACATTAGGACTCTAAATGGTTAAAGTCTAGTTTCTTAAGTGACCGGGGTCTAATTTCGACTTATGTTGTTGTTCATAGGTTATCGGGATCCACTCTAAGCTTAAGTCTATCTGGGAGTACTCAGGCAAGTTTTCTACCCGTTATACTGTTGTTGTGATGTATATGTGTATATGCATTATCTTGTGATAAATGCATGATTGTTATTAGCAAATTCTTACGATATATTGGAGCATGTGATATGGTATATATGCATGTCTATTTCGCAATCTTGATATATATCTGTTGGTTCAAATGCTTATTAGTTGCATAATACCTATGCTAGAGATAAGCGGTAATTTGCATATACCCTTAGTATAGGGACCCAAAGGTGAAAACATTTTCTAAAACCGGGAGTCGAGGATCCCGAGTAGATTTTATATATATATATATATATATATATATATATATATATGGTTATAGTTTTCCAAACTATTAATCGAATATTCATCCGAGGACTTATGACTCCTTTATTTTATTTAATGAATATTATTTGAATATTCATTCGAGGACTTATGACTCTGTTTATTATATTTAATTAATTGGATATTCATTGGAGGATGTATGACTCCGTTTATTTTATTTAATGAATATTATTTATAATATTCATTCGAGGTATTATGACTACGCTTATTATTTAATAATATTCTTTATTTTATTAAAGAATAATGTTTCGATAATCAAACTTATTTTCGATTATTCAAATAAAGATAGTACTTTCATATAAGTATATCTTTGGTTATTTAATATCCATTTCAAGTATAAGTTTTAAAACTTCTACTTCGATTATTTTTATAAGGATCATCTTTATGAGAATATTATTTAAATAATAATATTCAAATATTTTCTAATATATCGGGACTGATTTATTTTAATAAATCAGCAGTACTCCAAACATTCTTAAAAATATTTTCGAGTCTTCAAAATGATTTTTAAAGTTAGAGTGGACCCCAAAACTCTTTTTTTTATATTTAAGATCTTCCTTTCAAAGGGGATTTAAATACTTGCTCAAAACCTGGGGGATCCAGCTCTGTGGTGCATTTTACATTCGCAACGTGGTTGCTGTTTTGAGAAAACAAATGAATTGATTACTTACCCAACGTTCGGGAAGTAAGCCCATCTAATTGAATCGGCATAAGCGACAGGCCGGGGTACGGTCTATCAAAGTGTAAGTGGCTGGGTGGCAGTCCATCAACGCGTAAGAGGTCGGGTGGCGGTCCAGCACAAGGTCCTTATGTGGCCAGGGTGATGACCGGTGGGGGATTCATCCATCTACTAGTAGAAAAGGTTACTTATTGGTATCTTTGCCTGATCAGCAAGATATCAGGTTTATGCCAAAATTTCTTTTCTTTCCAAATTCATTGGATATTGCAACCCTGTTCATACTTTACATGACAGAGGTTTTCAGGAAATGTATGAGAGATATATATAGGTGTATATATATATCGGGACTTAATGAAGTATCTCGTAACTTCATTTCATTCAATAATATTTCAAAGATTGAATCTATTCAAGTATTATCTTGTAGTCTCATCTATGTGATGAACTTTTGAACTTATTATAACTTGAACGGTGGTAGTTCAAGTAGTATTTGGAAAAGATATAAGTATATTGGAGTATCTTGTAACTTCATCTTTTAAACTTATATCTAGTAAATGATTATCTTATGCATGACAAAGATTTTCAGAAAAACGTTGAGACAAGGTTAGATATATGAGATCAGCTTGCAACGGTATTTTTATACAGTTATACACTGGAACTTTGTGTATATTATACATGGAAGAGGACTTCCAAGATTTTGAAAAGTATATATGTATATATACTGAATATTTTGCGACTTCATCGCATTAAGATATCAAACTTGGTTCATTTCTTTTGACCAAGACTTTCATGAGTACTATGAGAAGGCTCATATATTGTTAATCATTATACATATTATTTTGGTGGGCTTGCTGCTCACCCTTGCTTTCTTCTTTCATCACACAACAACAGATAGAAAAGATGAACAGGACCAAGCTCCCAATTTGCGAGCGGATAGGAAACGTTCCGCAGTTTCCTATAGGCGTTGATGTCGCTGTAGCTGAGGTAGGAACTACCAATAGGCTAGGCTTTCAACTTTTGATGTATCAGATTATGTATATTTATGAATTGTAATAATGGCAAAGAAAATGTAAATTTATTCAGAAAACCTTTTAAGGTGTATTGGCAGATAATTGTGGAATAAAATGACTTGTGATTATTTTTTTGGATGTTCGTCTCTGAGACTATAACGTGTGGTGTGTGTGTTTATTGTGGGGTCACAGTACAGAGTAGTTGATTAATTATTAAGATTGGGTGTTATTAAGGGAAATGGAACTCGTGACAACCCGGATCCCCAACCCCGGATTTGGGGGTGTTACAAAAATAGATACAATGGGCACTTCACAGGATCCTTCAAGAAAGCCAATATGTGCTGATAAAGGTTTATTCATCCTTCAAGAAGAACTTTGGATTCAATGTGATAGCTAGAAGACTTGTTCTAAAGAAGATTGAAGAACTGAGCAGTATTAGAGCCAAAGATGCACTCCCAAAGACTCTAACTATTCATTACACAGGGAGTAGAGTGCATCTAAGGCCCTACTGGTTGATGGAATTCATGGATGATAAAGGATTTAGAAGATTCTTCAGATTAGAAGGCCAATTGAGCATCTCTAGCAATGAGACTCTTTTGGAAATGCAAGAAATGCTAAATCTCTCAGAATCTGATGAACTGGAATTCCACAGACAGCTCCAAAATCAGATAGAAGAAAACAACAGAAAGCTTGGAAAGAGATCCAGATCTTCAAGAAAATAGATTAATCTGCTCAGGCTAGAGGAGCACCTTGAAAATGACTATGAGCAAATCTTTGTACATTCTGTTAATTGTAGCAATTTATAGTTTTATCTACCTTCATTTAAACTTGTATTTTTAGGGTGTTTTGTTATCATCAAGTCTCTCTTAATTTATGGCTACAATTCTAGTAGACATAAATTGGGGGAGATTGTTGTGTATATGTTGTGAACTTGATGATTTTATTAACAAAATACCTTAGTAGATTCAACTTAGTGAATTATGTAGCACTCAACGGATAATCAAATATAGTCCCAACGGATGACTCAATATAGTCCCGATGGATGATGATTTGATATCCATCGAGTGAGTAGCTTATGTAACAATAAGTCATGAAGCACATTTCTGCAAACACCTTTGTTTAGATTTTGTAGTAGCATATAAGTCATGTTGACTTTAATTAGATATGCAGAATAGGTTGATTAATTGTACATAGATATGTCTTGTAATTCTGCATAAATGAAATGAATTCAAGTGCCAAATAGCTACCCGATGCATAATCAACAAAGCTACCTGACGGATGATCAACAAGGCAACCCGACGGATGATCATGTGCCCGACGGATAATCAATTCAAATATCTGTTGACAGTGACAACACAGTCACATGCGTCGAGTGTATGCAAAAGGAATGTGGAAGCCTATTCAACTGGGTTTTTTGAGAACAGAGAAGCATTGCCATTTCCATGCTATTATGAAGATATTCAAAGATGCTGGAATAGAGTAATGAAGTAGCATAATATTAGACTTGATAGGTTTTTTGTTTTATTATCTTATCTTATTACGGTGTCATCTTGGTGATATATAAACCAAGTGTAGAATTAGAACAAGAAGACTAATCAAATATTTTCTCAGAGAAACATTTGTAAGCTGTATCCTTAGCATTTCTCTATAAGTTTAGTTGTCCTTATTTGTAAGCAGTTGTGAGCTATCAAGATTCATAGAGTTCTCTTGATATATATATATATATCTGGTGGATACATTCTAATCCACCAGAAAGTTTTAAAGATTTATGTTTTTATTACTTTGTGTTTTGATTCATATTTAACTTGTTATTCTGCACTTTGCAAATCAAAACACTGTCATATATATCTCAAGTTAGAACATTTTATAATTCAAAAAAAGTTTCAAGAATTCCATTCAACCCCCCTTCTGTAATTCTTGTTGCATTGTTAGGGACTAACAAAGGATATTAGCACATTGCTAGTTGCACCTCCAAAAGGATGCAACTATTGAAAATAGCTCTTTTCTAAGAGCACAGAACAAAAGGGGTAGGGACACCACATAAAAAAATCAAACCTATATCAGAAAGAAGAAGTTCAAACCATTGGGGGAGTCACAGGGAACACACATTGTGCCAACTGCAGTCAAAGACTAAGTTCAATCACCATCTCAAAGTTAGATTGATGTGGCTCCAATAAATATGGAGACATAGCCAAATTATCTCACAATTGAAACACTTCACACGCTTGATAAGTGGCATTTTATACCACTTAGAGCGTCTCATAACGGCTTGTATTCATGTCTTGAACTCGAGTATTTTGTGTATTTGACGTGTTTTCGAGTGTTTTTGCATTGCAGGGTATAACTTGCTTAAATAGGAGGATTTCATCAAAATAAGCCTAAGGAAGTACTTGGGATCAGTCGCGGGGCGTTGTGCGAAGAAATCAGCAAAATTAGAAGCAAACCTAAGAATTTTCCAGAAGTGTTGCAGGCGCCCGCCTGGAAGGAGCAGGCGACAGCCTGGTAGCAGGCGCCCGCGTGGTGAATGGAGGCGGCCTCCTGGGTGCGGAAAATTAGAATCTGGATTTTATAATTCGAGTATGAATGGGCTTCTGTTGGCTCCGTTTCTTATGGACTCTTATATAAACCTATTGGGGAGACGTTTTCAATAACAAGTAACAAGGAGAGAAGATCAAGAAGACCGTTTTAGCACACAACAACGAAGAAGAGGAAGCATACGTTTAACTTGTGATTCTTTTAATTCGTTATAACAGTGGATGCTAGTTTTCTTTACTCTTTGAACCTTAATACTCTTGTGACGTACTTCATTGTTTATTAAGTATTTTTATTAGTTTTTATTGTTGTGTTATTATCATGTTTTCATATGAACCCATGTTGACGATGAGTTCTATTAAGGGCTAATCGTGATCATGGGATCATAGCGGATTTACTATGGATTTCTTTAGTTAATTATTTAATATCTTGGTATGTGGTGATTGTATAATATCTAGCATAAGTTATGCTTATTCGTCTTATGTGCGTCGCAAACATGTAAGATAGATTGTTAATCTCTTGTGAAGCGATAATGAATATTGAGATTTAGAACTTGCCATGCTAACATAGGTTCATGTATTGTATACATGATTAGTAGGTAACTCTAACCGTTATACTTTCCCTATGTAATTATAATGAATAACTTGCGCTTAAATCGTTATGTTGTCAAATTCTGTAGACATATAGGGTCTCAACATAATTGATGCCTATTCAACTACTATCTTAATTGTGGATGCTTGGTATAATGGTATTCGTACAATGAAAGTTGGCGTTTATCAGTTTCGTGTTGTTCGATTAATATCATCACCATTACATGCTAAGGGTAATAACAATAACTATTGAATGAAGTAGTAATGAAGTTATGGTCTCATGTGTGTTTAATATTGATAATTTAAGTGTTTAATTATCGTAGTTAATATTAGTTAATCAATCTTAATTGTTATTGTCTTGACATTGAAGAGTAATCATACATTGGTGAGTAAGTGTTAATTAAATATAATTAATCAGAGTCTCTGTGGGAATGAACTAGAAATCATTCTATATTACTTGCGAACGCGTATACTTGCGTGATTTATTTAGCACGTGTTCTCGCCCTAACAAGTTTTTGGCGCCACTGCAGGGGACTCGGTGTTTATTTGTTTAGTTTATGTACTTGCCAGCAGTGGTCATTAGGATTCATTGATTAAGACTTGTTACTTACTGCTTCCGGTTGTGTTTCAGGTACTCTTGCGAGCGTTTATGCAAACACGTTCTCGCACCCGCAAGAGAAATCTAGATACGGCTGAGGAGACAGATACAGCTCTTGACTTTCCGGAGAAGATAGTTTTTGAAGATTCAGATAAAGAGAGTGAAAAGAAAGAACCTGTAACAATGGGTGATCGTATAGTTCAAGCTGATCCAGCTCTTATGGACTTTTTTTAGCCTCAAGTTGATGACATTCAGTCAAGCATCATTCATCCGGCTATTTAGGCCAATACTTTTGAAATCAAGCCGGGCACTATTCAGATGGTGCAGAATTCTGTTTCTTTCGGAGGTGCTGCGACTGAAGATCCCAACATGCATATCAGAAATTTTATCGAGATATGTAGTACTTTCAAATATAATGGTGTGACTGATGAGGCTATCAAGCTGAGGCTTTTCTCATTCTCTCTGAGGGATAAAACTAAGGACTGGTTACATTCTTTACCAGCTGGGTCCATCACTACTTGGGAAGATCTTGCGCAAGAGTTGCTGGTGAAGTTCTATCTAATGGCCAAGACTGCAGCTATGTGGAGTACTCTTACTCAGTTTGCGCAGCAACAAGGAGAATCTATGTGCGAAGCTTGGGAGCGCTACAAGGAGATGTTTAGAAAGTGTCCACATTATGGTATGCCTGACTGGATGGTGATCACTGGTTTCTATAATGGTTTGGGGGCCTAATCTCGACCCATGCTCGATGCAGCTTCTGGAGGCGCTTTGTGGGACAAAAGCTATACTGAGGCTTATAATCTCATTGAAACTATGGCTGCAAATGAGTATCAAAACCCAACTCAAAGGATGATGCCTGGAAAGGTAGCAGGTATTCTGGAAGTTGATGTAGTTATAGCTATTGCAGTGCAGCTCCAAGCGCTGTCTATGAAGGTCGATTCTTTAGCCAACTATGGAGTAAATCAAATAGCTATTGTCTGTGAGCTTTGTGCAGGCTCTCATGCTACGGATCAGTGTTCTCTTGTTAATGAATCTGTTCAGTATGTGAATAATTTTCAGAGATCGCAGCAGCCTATGCCCGCTACTTATCATCCTAATAACAGAAATCATCCCAATTTCAGCTAGAGCAATAATCAGAATGTTGTTCAGCAACCATATCAGCAATCTGCAAGTAAACAGTTTAAGCCACCTGGATTCCAGCAACCTCAGCAATATACTCAAAGGCAACAATATCCTCAACAAGGAGGTGCTGCTCCACCTTGTAGTGATGATTTTGAGGAGTTAAAGCTGTTATGCAAAAGTCAGGTTGTTTCTATCAAGACCTTGGAAAATCAACTTGGACAAATAGCCAATGCCTTGCTCAATCGTCAACCTGGAAAATTTTCCAGCGATACTGAAGTGCCAGGCAGGAAGGAAGCTAAAGACCAAGTCAAATCTGTCACCTTAAGGTCTGGAAAAGTTGTTGATGCTGAAAAGTAAAATATGGAGATGCTGAAGTTGTAGATGAAGAAGAAAAGCAAAATTGATAAAGAGGGGGAACCAAGGAAGACTACTGTTGAACACACTCTGCCTGAGGGTAGTACAGGGGAGAAACAACTCTATCCTCCACCACCTTTTCCTAAGAGATTGCAAAAACAAAAGCTGGACAAGCAATTTGATAAGTTTCTGGAGGTGTTCAAGAAACTTCACATAAACATACCTTTCACTGAGGCTCTGGAGCAAATGCCTAGTTATGAGAAATTCATGAAAGGTATTCTTTCAAGGAAGGTGAAACTGGATGATCTTGATACCGTTGCTCTGACGGAAGAGTGCAGTGTCGTGCTGCAGCAAAAGTTACCTCCAAAGCTTAAGGATCCAGGTAGCATCACCATTCCTTGCACCATTGGCAAGTTGTCATTCGACAAGTGCCTTTACAATTTGGGAGCAAGCATCAATCTGATGTCGTTTTCTATCTTCAAAAAGATGAATTTTCCTGATCCGAAGCCCTCCTACATGTCTCTATAATTGGATGATCGTTCTATTACATACCCATGAGGCATCGTGAAGGACGTGCTAGTAAAGGTGGACAAGCTCATCTTTCCTGCAGACTTTGTCATTCTAGATTTCGAGGAAGATAAGAAGATTCTCATAATCTTGGGAAGACCTTTCTTGGCTACAGGTCGTACCTTGATAGATGTGCAAAAAGGTGAATTTACTATGAGGGTGCAAGATCAGGATGTGACATTCAATATGTTCAATGCAATGAAATTCCCTATGGAAGATGAGAAGTGCTTCAAGATGGATTTGGTCGAATCTACAGTTATTTCAGAACTTGATCATGTGCTAAGGTCTGATGCCTTAGAAAAAGCCTTATTGGGGGAATTTGACAGTGATGATGAGGAAGGCAATGAGAAGTTACAATATCTAAATGCTTCTCCTTGGAAACGAAATCTAGACATGCCATTTGAATCTCTTGGTAATACTGATCTCAAGAATGCTGAGGGAAAGCTTAAACCATCCATTGACGAAGCACCCACTTTGGAGCTTAAACCATTGCCTGAACACTTGAGGTATGCTTTTTTAGGTGATGCATCTACTTTACCTGTTATTATTGCATCTGACCTTTTATGTAATGATGAGGATAAGCTCTTGAGGATTTTAAGAGAATTCAAATCGGCCATAGGATAGACTATAGCAGATATAAAAGGGATCAGCCCTTTGTACTGCATGCATAAAATTCTACTAGAGGAAGGTAGCAAGCCGACTATTGAGCAACAGCGAGGGCTTAATCCTATCATGAAAGAAGTGGTGAAGAAAGAAATTCTAAAGTGGCTAGATGTAGGAATTATATATCATATTTCTGACAGCTCTTGGGTGAGCCCCATACAATGTGTACTTAAGAAAGGAGGTATTACTGTGGTAGCAAATGAGAAGAACTAGCTCATCGCCACTTGAACAGTCACAGGATGGAGGGTATGCATGGACTACAGAAAGTTGAATTAAGCCACAAGGAAGGATCACTTCCCTCTTCCATTTATTGATCAGATGCTTGATAGGTTGGCTGGTCATGAGTATTATTGTCTTCTGGATGGCTATTTGGGCTACAATCAGATTTGTATTGCACCAGAAGATCAAGAGAAGACTACTTTCACTTGTCCATTCGACACGTTTGCTTTCTGCAGAATTTCTTTTGGCTTATGTGGTGCACCTGCCACTTTTCAGAGATGCATGATGGCTATATTCTCTGATATGATTGGAAATAATGTCGAAGTGTTCATGGACGACTTCTCCGTCTTTGGACATTCGTATGATGAATGCTTGAAGAATCTCTGTTTGGTGCTTAAAAGGTGTGTGGAAACCAATCTGGTGCTCAATTGGGAAAAATGTCATTTCATGGTGCAGCAAGGCATCATTCTTGGGCATAAGGTCTCTAGTAAGGGTCTTGAGGTGGATAAAACCAAGATGGGAGTCATTGAAAATCTTTTGCCACCTATTTCTATGAAAGGAATCCGTAGTTTTTTGGGTCATGCGGGTTTTTACTGGCGTTTCATCAAGGACTTCTCTAAGATATCTAAGCCTATGTGCAACTTGCTCGAGAGAGATGTGCCCTTCAAATTTGATGATGAATGCTTGGAAGGATTCGAGACTCTCAAGAAGAGTTTGATCACTGCACCAGTTATTACGACACCTGATTGGAGAGAACCTTTTGAGATGATGTGTGATGTAAGTGATTATGCAGCGGGAGCAGTTCTTGGGCAGCGGAAGTCTAATATATTTCATGTGGTCTACTATGCTAGTAAGACGCTAAATGGAGCTCAACTGAACTACACCACTACTGAGAAGGAGCTTTTGGCTATAGTTTTTGGTTTCAAAAAATTTGGATCTTATCAACTTGGGACAAAGGTGACAGTATTCACTGATCACGCTACCCTCTGCTATCTGGTCTCAAAGAAGGATTCGAAGCCTAGACTTATTCGTTGGGTGCTCTTGCTACAGGAATTTGAGTTAGAGATCAAGGATCGAAAAGGTACTGGAAATCAAGTAGCTGACCATCTCTCTAGATTGGAGAATCCTGATTCTACTTCACATGATAAGATATTGATCAACGAATCTTTTCCGGATGAGCAGTTGTTCGCAATTCAAGAGGAAGAGCCATGGTTCGCAGACATTATGAACTATCTTGTTAGCAATATAATGCCTCCTAACATGAATGCGGCTCAAAAGAAGAAGTTTCTGCATGAGGTGAAGTGGTACATGTGGGATGAACCATATTTGTTTAAACAAGGAGCTGACCAGATCATCAGGAGATGTATCCCATTCTGTGAGACGGAGGGGATATTATGAGACCGTTATTCCATAGTTTATGGTGGACATTATGGTGGTGAAAAGATAGCAGCTCGTATTCTTCAAGCAGGTTTTTTCTGGCCTATGCACATCAGTTCGTTTTAAGGTGTGATCGTTTCCAAAGAGTTGGGAATCTTACTAGAAAAGATGAGATGCCTTTAAATGTGATGCTTGAAGTTGAGGTCTTCAATGTATGGGGAATCAATTTCATGGGACCGTTTATCTCGTCCTGCAATAATCAGTACATCTTGCTGGCGGTTGATTATGTCTCGAAATGGGTAGAAGTCAAGGCTCTTCCGACTAATGATGCCAATGTAGTGTTGAATTTTCTTCATATACAGATATTCACAAGGTTTGGAACGCCACGAGTTATCATAAGTGATTAAGGGTCGCATTTCTGCAATTATAAGTTCACTTTTATGATGCAACGCTACACTGTGAATTATCGCATTACTACTGCCTATCATCCGCAAACTAATGGTCAAGCTGAAGTGTCGAATAGAGAGATCAAGCGCATTCTAGAGAAAGTCATTTGTCCGTCAAGGAAAGATTGGTCTTTGAAGCTCGATGAAGTTGTTTGGGCTTATAGAACAGCATACAAGACTCCACTTGGGATGTCCCCGTTTCAACTTGTCTATGGTAAGGAATGTCATTTACCTGCGGAGCTTGAGCATAAGGCTTATTGGGCATTGAAGAAGTTAAACCTTGATCTAGATGCAGCTGGGAAGAAGCGAATGCTTCAGTTAAATGAACTTGATGAATTTCGACTTCAAGCGTACGAAAACAACAAAATGTACAAGGAAAAAGTAAAAAGGTGGCATGACAGGAAGCTATCTCCTAAGTCATTCGTGCCGGGGCAACAAGTTCTTCTATTCAACTCACGTCTCCGACTTTTCCTGGAAACTTGAAATCAAGGTGGTCTAGACCATTTATCGTCAAAACTGTGTTTCCACATGGAGCGATGAAGATTTTTGAGAACGATCCGGGCCAAGCATTCAAAGTAAATGGTCAGAGATTGAAGCACTATTATGGGGATACGGTAAACCGTGAGGTGGTTAGTGTTGTTTTATTGTCAACTTGATCGCATTACTCTACGTCAAGCTAATGACGTAAAAGAAGCGCTTTTTGGGAGGCAACCCAAGATATGACACCATAGGAACCCTTAGAATTTAGTACCTTATCCAAAAACCCAAAAAAATTAGAAAAATGTTGGCCAAATTTTTTTTTCCAGAGACCTTGCAGGCGCCCACCTGTTAGGACCAAGCGGCTGCGTGCTAGCAGGCGCCCGCCCGCTGGTGCTAGGCGACCGCCTGCGGACCTGAACCTTGAAAAAACGGTTTTTAGCCTATATAAAAACAAAAAAAACACACAAAAAATCAAAAACATAAACCACAACACCATTACCCCATTACCCACGATTTCCTTCTACAACTTAGCCACAATCCCCACTCCTAATCAATTTTTAACCCTAATCTTACCCTATTTATACATACAACCTCTCCATACACTTCCCATACACTTTAAACTCTATAAAATCTCTCCTACACACAAAACACAACTCTTCAACTCTAATTCTCAGTTTTCATGGCCCCAAAGAGATCAAGAACTATAGGTAGCAGCAGCATCAATCCGACTGCTACTGATTCTTCAAGGAGTTCTGCTGCGAGGCCCCAATTGTTGGATAGGGCTATTGAAGAGGAGTATGTCAAGCTTCTTACTAAGCCGATTATGAAGGAGAGGGGGTTTTTACCATCGGGGAGGGATGGTGCGTTGTTATCGATGATTGCAGAGAAGGGATGGATGACCTTCTGCGAGTCACCTGAGGCTGTCCCGCTGAGTATTGTTCGCGAGTTCTATGCGAATGCCAAGGCCGACAAGAATGGGTTTTCTATTGTTCATGGGCTTACTGTTAATTATCAGCCCTAGGCGTTTCGCCGTGTTATTGGGAAGCGACAAAGGAAACCGCAGGAGGAGAATTGGAATGAAAAGGCCCCTGAGGATTTTGATTCAGACTTGATTATTGCTACTCTCTGTCAGCCGGGTACAGTGTGGAAGTTTAAGATGGGATCCAATGATTATCGTTCTTTCCCTGCTGTCACGATGAACAGGTATGCTCGTGCTTGGAATGCATTTATTTGTGCTAATATTCTGCCATCTTCGCATACACATGAGGTTACAGTTGAGAGGGCGAGGTTATTGTGGGGGATTCTGAATGAGGAGTATTATGTGGACGTTGGTGAGTTCATCTACCAAGGGATTTTGAAGTTTTTAAGGGGGAAGTCGCAGTACTCTATCCCGTATGCCTCTATTGTCACCAAGCTGTGCAAGGCAGTTGGAGCAGTTCCATACTGTAACAGAGTTTATTGTTTCAATAAAGTTTGTTTTCTGTTACTTGAGTTATTAAAGTTCGATTTGATTATACTATACACTGTATTCACCCCCTCTACAGTGTGTGTGTGTGACCTAATAAGTGGTATCAGAGCCTGTCTGTTAACACACAAATAGTTTAAGATCCAAACATAATCATGTCTGATATAGAAACTCCAACTAAGCCCACCAAAACTGAAGAACCTCCAAAGACACAAATTCAAAGTCGGTATGAGACCATCAGAGTTCCCATATTGAGACCATCTGAATATGCCATATGAAAGGTGAGGATGACCATGTTTCTGGAAGCTACAGATCCAGAATATCTTGATAGAATCAAGGAAGGACCTCAAAAACCAACCAAGCTCGTTGTTGCAGTTGCAGGTAAAGCAGCAAAGACTGTACCAAATGAGAAGAGTGATTACACTACTGAAGATATCGCATCAATTGCTAAGGATGCTAAGGTACGACACTTACTGCGTAGTGCCATTGATAATGTAATGTCAAACAGGGTAATAAACTGCAAGACTGCAAAGGAGATATGGGATGCTCTGGAAACAAGGTGTCAGGGAACTGATACAATTAAGAAGAACAGGAAGACAATACTCACTCAAGAGTATGAACACTTTGACTCAAAGGCTAATGAGTCATTGACTGATTTGTATGATAGATTTGTCAAACTCTTGAATGATCTGTCACTGGTTGATAAGGAGTATGATCTTGAAGATTCAAACCTTAAATTCATGTTAGCTCTTCCTGAATGCTGGGATTTGAAGGCGACAACAATAAGAGACAACTATAATCTTGATGAAATAACTCTTGATGAAATTTATGGAATGCTCAAGACTCATGAACTTGAGATGGAACAAAGAAGCAAGAGAAAGGTGGAAAGTCAAGGACATTTGCTCTTAAGGCTGAAGAAGAATCCCCCAAGGCAGCTACCTCAAGGAAAGACAAGGGTAAAGCTCTCTTCATAAAGTCTGATACTGAGTCATCAAATTCTGAAAGTGATGATGACTCAGAATCTGAAAGCTTGCCTGAGACGGATGCTGATGAGGAAATGATGAAGCTATGTGCTCTTATGGTGAAAGGGATCACAAAGATTGCATACAGGAAGTTCAGGAAGGGAAAATAGTTTTCCAGGAAATGCACAAGTTCTGATAAGAAGAATTTCAGAAGATCTGAAAGTAGAGGAGGAAAGTCTGACATAGGAGATTATACAAATGTCAAATGCTACAACTGTGGTGAGAAAGGCCATATATCTCTTGATTGCAAGAAAGTGAAGAGTGACAAAGGCAAAGCTCTTGTCACAAAGAAGAAAAGCTGGACAGACACCTCAGATTCTGAAAGTGAGGAGAATTATGCCTTGATGACAAATGCTGATAAGGCAAGTGCTGAAAGCAGTCCTGAAGCTGCTGAATCAAAGGTACCTCAAACTACTTATGCCTTTCATACTGATGATATAAATGAGTTGAGAAGATATCTTAAAACCATGTTTGTCAGTTATAGAGATCAAACTTTAACATGTGAAAGATTAACTTCTGAAAATCTTGCTTTTAAGAAAAGAAATGATTTCTTAGAAAAGGAGTTAGTTATGTTCCATCAAACTCAGAAAGATAGAGATGATGCTTTTTATGTTAGGGATGAAGTGCTAAAAATGAATGAATCTCTAAAAACTGAGTTAGAAAAGGAAAGAGAGGTTATCAGGACTTGGACTAACACTGGCAGAACAACTCAGAATTTGTTAAGTAGTGAAAACTGGAAAGAGGGCTTAGGTTATGGAGATGATAAGAATGATAAAGGAACTGAAGATATTAAGCCTGTAGTTGTTAAACAAAAGCCAAAGTTAAAACCTGTTAAGTTTGTAGCTGTAAAGTCTGATAATGAGAAATCAGAAGTTAAAAAGGAATTAACTTCTGACAAACTAAAACAGGAAAAGACAGCTGCTGTAAACATAGGTTTAATGACTAAGAAGCAGCTTAAGCATAAGCTGAAAGATGTTAAGAATGCAAACAAGGTAAAATCACCTAGGAAAAATAGGAATGGAAAGGAAGGTGTGAATAAAAGCAATGATTATAAGCCTGTTCCTGAAGCTCCTAGGAAAACGTGTCATAACTGTGGAAGTTCTAACCATCTGGCTTCTTTTTGCTGGAAGAATAAGAACATAAACTCCTTACCTTCAAAGTCGGGAGTTAAGAGTCAGTCTGTTAGATATAAGCCACAAAATACTTGTTTTCATTGTGGTAGTTTATGGCATTCCATTTATACTTGTAAGGAATATCATAGTTTGTACTATGATTATTATCAAATAAAACCTTCTTTAAAGAAAGTTTCCATTGTTCCTTCTAGTGTAAGTTCTGATTCAAAGTCTGATAGTGTAAATTTTGATAAGAAAAATGTTAACATAAACTCTGATGCTAAATCCGCTGCAAATGTTAACAAACTTAATAAGGCCAAATGATCCAAGCAAGTCTGGGTCCTTAAAACTAATCATTAGTGGTCTTTGTGATTGCAGGGCAACAAGAAAAACATCCTAGTTCTGGACAGTGGATGTTCAGGACATATGACTGGAAATAAAGCCCTGCTATCAGACTTTATGGAGAAAGCTGGCCCAAGTGTTTCTTATGGAGATGGCAACATTGGAAAAATATTGGGATATGGCAATATTAATCTTGGGAATGTCATCATTAAGGAAGTAGCTCTGGTCTCAGGACTTAAACACAATCTGCTAAGTATAAGTCAAATCTGTGACATAGGTTATCATGTTGATTTCTTTGAAGAACACTGTGAAGTTGTAAGTAAATCTACAGGCAAAGTTGTTCTGAAAGGATTCAGGCGTGGTAACATTTATGAAGTTAAGCTTTCAACAAGTACTGATGGTTCTGCAATCTTTCTGATGAGTAGAGCATCAATTGAAGAAAGCTGGAATTGGCACAAGAAACTCTCTCATTTAAATTTCAACAATATAAATGAACTAGTCAAGAAAGATCTTGTGAGAGGACTGCCAAAGTCAGTATTTGCTCCTGATGGCCTTTGTGATTCTTGTCAGAAGGCCAAACAAAGGAAATCTTCATTCAAGAGCAAGACTGAATCATCAATTCTTGAGCCTTATCACCTACTACATGTTGATCTATTTGTTCCAGTAAATGTCATGTCTATTGCAAAGAAGAAATATACTTTGGTCATAGTGGATGAGTTCACCAGATACACATGGGTGTATTTCTTGCACACAAAAAGTGAAACTGCATCTATCTTGATTGATCATATCAGGCAACTGGATAAATTGGTCAAAGACTCAGTAAAGATAATAAGAAGTGATAATGGTACTGAGTTCAAGAATTTGATAATGGAAGAGTTCTGCAAAAACCATGGAATCAAGCAGGAATTTTCTGCTCCTGGAACTCCACAGAAAAACGGAGTTGTTGAAAGGAAGAATAGAACTCTCATTGAAGCTGCACGTACAATGCTTGATGAAGCAAAGCTTCCAACCTATTTCTGGGCTGAAGCTGTGCAGACTGCTTGTTTTACTCAGAATGCAACACTTATCAACAAGCAAGGAAGGACACCATATGAGATGGTGAAGAAAAAGAAGCCAAATCTGAAGTATTTTCAAGTATTTGGATGCAAGTGTTTTGTTCTTAAGACTCATCCTGAATAGCTATCTAAATTTGATTTAAAAGCTGCTGAAGGAATTTTTGTTGGATATCCACTTTCCACAAAAGCCTTCAGAGTCTATAACTTGAGAACAAGAGTGGTCATGGAATCTATCAATGTCTCTTTTGATGACAAGAAGATTACTGGACTTGAAGATTTTATTGATCATGATCAGCTGAGATTTGAAAATGAAGACTCGAATTCTGATACTGATAATCCTGACAATCTAAGTCCTGATACTGCAAACTCTGATGGATTAAACTCTGATGTTATTAAAACTGTGGTGACTACGCCAAAGAAAGATGCACCTATGCAGGGGGAGCATACTCAAGATCTTACCACATCTCAAGAAGCATCAGAACATACATCTGGCTCTTCAAGTTCTGATTCGTCAAGTTCTAATAAGCCAAGTTCTGATAGGTCTGAAAATCTAAATTCTGAAGAATCCAACTCAGAGAGCATAGTTTCAGGAGGAGGATCAGAAAATGAAAATGAAGACAGCATAAATCATGGGGGAGCATCCAGTTCTAGAGAAAACCTTCCATCTGCAAGGAAGTGGACTAAATCACATACACCTGATTTGATAATTGGAAATCCTGATGCAGGTGTCAGAACTAGAACAGGTACTTCAAATGAATGTCTTTACAATTCTTTTCTTTCTCAGACTGAGCCAAAGAAAGTGGAAGAAGCCCTTCAAGTTGCCGATTGGGTGCAAGCAATGCAAGAAGAGTTAAATGAATTTGAAAGAAATAAAGTCTGGACCCTAGTACCAAGACCAAAGAACAGATCTGTTATTGGTACAAAATGGGTATTCAGAAATAAAACTGATAGTGATGGCATAATTACAAGGAATAAGGCAAGGCTGGTTGTAAAAGGATATTCTCAACAGGAGGGAATTGATTATGATGAAACATTTGCACCAGTTGTTAGATTAGAAGCCATAAGGATATTTTTGGCTTATGATGCTTATAAAAAGTTTACTATCTTTCAAATAGATGTGAAAAGTGTTTTTCTCAATGGAGAATTGGAGGAAGAAGTATATGTTGAACAACCTCCAGGATTTGTAGATTCCAAATATCCAGATTATGTCTACAGGCTTAATAAAGCACTTTATGGACTTAAGCAAGCTCCAAGAGCATGGTATGGGACTTTAGCTCAGTTTCTTCTGGAAAGTGGATTTAACAGAGGAACTATAGACAAAATACTGTTCTACCTCAACCATGGAAAGGACTTACTTCTGGTCCAGATTTATGTTGATGATATCATTTTTGGTTCAACAAATGACAGACTTTATAAGAAGTTTGCCAAACTGATGCAGTCAAGATATCAAATGAGTATGATGGGGGAACTTAGCTATTTTCTGGGCCTTCAAGTCAAGCAGAATGAAGAAGGCACTTTTATTTGTCAAACTAAGTACACCAGAAACTTGCTGAAGAAAGTGCTGGACAAGGATACTGGTAAATCAATAGATATTACTTATTAGAGAGGTATGATTGGCTCTCTACTCTATCTAACTGCTAGTAGACCTGATATCATGTATGCTACCTGTCTTTGTGCAAGATTTCAAGCAGATCTAAGAGAACCTCACTTAACAGCTGTGAAAAGAATATTCAAGTATCTTAAAGGAACAGCTGATCTATGATTGTGGTATCCCAGAGAATCAGATTTTAAACTAATAGATTATTCAGATGCAGATTTTGCAGGTTGCAAAATTGACAGGAAAAGCACAAGTGGAAGCTACCAATTTCTTGGAGGCAGATTGGTTTCTTGGTTTAGCAAGAAACAAAAGTCAATTTCCACATCAACTACAGAAGCAGAGTATATTGCTGCAGGAAGATGTTGTGCACAGATTCTTTGGATGAAGAATCAGTTACTGGATTATGGATTAACATATTTCAAAATCCCTATTTACTGTGATAATCAAAGTGCTATTGCTATGACAGGTAATCCAGTTCAACACTCAATGACAAAGCATATCAGCATTAAGTACCACTTCATAAGGGAACATGTGGATGAAGGTACAGTGGAATTGCACTTTGTTCCACAAGATCAACAACTAGCAGATATCTTCACAAAACCACTGTGTGAAGCCACTTTTACAAGATTGGTAAATGAACTTGGAATGGTTTCAGGTTCTTTCTCTAAATCTGCTTAGTTTTGTTCTGATACATCAGACTTTATGATCAGTATTTATAGATTTTACTCTCTTTGCGTATTATGTGCTTAATTGAAAATTGCTTAAGTACTGAATGTTGTCTGATGTGACTTTCTAAACTCTGATAATGATATGTCTGTTTATGTAACTATTCAATCCTATGAGGATACATGTGCTAGATGCTGACCTAGTAATCTTCAATATACTAAAGATCCCATGTTAGAAGTAATTATTTCTGTAGAAATCTATTAACACAAGCAAATTCTGATATTGAGCTTAGTTGAGTTTACTTTGTCTATCTTATTACTAAGTCACAAACTATAATAATGCTTCTCATCTATTAAGTTCTGATACTAGTAAATCTGTTGAATGTACTAAGTGCTGATAAACCTCACTTATCAAAAGAAAAAGAAAAGGAATCAAGGATTAAGATCAGGTACTCCTTTGAGATCTAGAGTAAAAATGTGGAAGGGACGACCCAAGTGCATTGCTGGTATTAAGTAAATATGCATAAGAAAAGTAAAATATTTTCTTGGTGACTTTTCACACTCTATGATTACTTGAGAAATACTCTGATAATGGCATAAATTCTGATAAGCAGTTGTGACTCACTTACACTGAGAAGCCACTGTACAATGAAATTTAAAAAGATGCACAAAATTAGCACAAAACAAGTGAGGTGAACTCAAGTATGAACTCATTCAATAGTAGGCCTCAGAATAATGACAGGTTTTTAGTAAAGTTTTAGTTATGCCTTATTTCTAAGATGTACTGAAGTGAATCAGACTTTACTCTTTGTCTGATATTTAGCTTAATGCACACAATAAACACTCCATATAAATGATGAAAATTCCTGTGGTGATCTATGTTATTTTAGATGAACAGTTTATGTATCAAATTGCATATATTCTGAGGACAAGTTCTGGTTGAACATTCTGATGATTAAGTTCTGTAGAATCTATATCAGAATTTGTGTGAGGAATTACAAAGATAGGCATTCATTTTTCGAGTTAAGAAATTATGTGCTGATGACTGTTAAGTTCTGATATAATTCTAAGTTCTGATATTAAACTCTGATCCTTTACTTGACTTCTTTGTGGATAAAATCTAAAACAGTCTCATTTTAAATCAGAATATGTTTGGGTAGAATATTAACAGTCAATATCATTAGGGATAGTGGTACACGTAATGCACAGTTTTTTTTTGTTACTTGTGCGCATTAAACCCTGACTAACACTTCCAATGACTGTTTTTCGTCTTCCCAAGTCTAAGGAGACGAGGTAGAATTAATTCTACCTGTCAGTATTAAATTTCTTTGCATCTCCTGGCATTCTCTTGCCTATATAAACGAACACTTCACATCAGCCTATACATCAATTCCTTCCTCAAACACTTACTCTCTTTTCCCTCATATACACAACATCATGGTTACAATATATTTTTAAACTATGAGACCTTCAACATGGAGTTAAGCTGTGAAGCTTGGCAGCAAGAATGGCACGTCACTGCCATTCCTGATGAGATATGGGACTCAGTTCCCCAGGAGGTACTCACCCACCTCCTGTTCTTTTATATGGACTACCATCGCCATCTGGAGCGATTGGAGGAGGAAAGGCTGAAAGCTCTCCTCCAGCAAGAGCGAATCATCAGACTCGCTATTCTGTTTGTCGAGAGTAGGAAGAAGAAATAATTTATTTTCTTCTTCCTGTTTTTCTTCATCGTCAGCCTTGCCCTGCTTCTTGAGCTAGGACAAAGGCTGTTGATGTTAGGTTTAGAAGCTTAGGACAATCTTGTAAAGCTATGATGTAATTTAAATTTCATGAATGTATTCTCTTAATATATTAATGGAATTTCTACTTTTTGCAAGTTTTTGTCTCTGAGATGTTTGTAATTTAAATGCACTGATAAATCCTGATATATCCATATTCTGATGACCATTTTAATTTTTATTTAAATTAAGTTCTGATCTTACAATATCAATACTTGTTTACTTGATTTATTTTGGTCATTCTCACTCGAATTTTTTTCAGAATATTGGTGTTGCAGTGAAAAATAATTGAATAAGTGGGAACAGTTTAAATTTTGAATTAAAACTGATTTACCTCGATTAATGGAATTACTAGGTAAGTGGAACGATTTTTCCTTGAAAAACTGCAAGTGGGCAAGTAATGATTACTGTTTTCCCGTGCCCATTAACTATTCATTATTACTGCATGTCTGACAGGTGTCCAACGGTTTTTTTTTTCAAAGTATAAGTAAGACAGAGAGAGGATTTTCTAATCTTTTATTCACTTTTACACTTTATCTCTCTATTTGCTTTTACTCTCTTTCATCTCCTGACGTTGGTTTTTCATACAAACATTTTATCAAACACCTAACAGGCACTCTTAAATCTCAATTATTCTCATGGCACCTAAGGATTTGATCATTGATGGGGCCAAATTTGTTTCAAATAACTATGCTACTATTCTTGATCATGCTGAAGCTCCGTCTGAGTTGCATTTTGTGCAAGATCTTCTTGCACACAGTGAAATTGGGTATGCATTGACCCAGCCTTCAACCTTTTCAAGCCAACAAGTTCTGACGTTTTGGCGGACTGGGCACTTTGATAATGGTGGTACACATGGTACTCCCAGTATTGTTTTCGAAGTGGATGATTCTACACATGTGGTAACTCCTGGTACAATTCGTAAGGCCCTACATTTACCAGAAGGATGTACTTTTTCAACCCCGGAAGAATCAGCTCTTCATGAGTTAATGGCCAGTTTGGGGTATGAGCAGAGTTTGGCTAAGCTTGGGCAGTTGAAACGGGCTCATATCAGAAAGGAATGGAGCTTCTTCTTCGACTGCATCACTAAAGCTTTTGGGAATAAGTGTTCCAACTTTGATGCCATCCCTATAATGAGTCAGCACATCGGGTATGCTATCATTAACCAAACTCATTTCGATTTTGCAAATGCTGTGATAGGTTTTATTGGGGATAGGATGACAGAGGATAGGAATGTAGTTTACTTTGCTAGATTCTATCAGCTTATATATGGTTTTTGTTGTGCTGATGAACCCCAACATGCCAGTACATTAACTCCACCTTTCAAAATTGCAAAATGAGCCTTTAATGACCTGGTAAATGCTGACACTAAGAAAAAGGTGGTTAGACCTTTACAGATTCCTCAGTCTATAAAACAGATCTTGGTAAATGCTGATCCTGAAACCTATAGATCTGTTTATTCTGATATCCAACCAACCACCACCTCCCAACAACCACAGAAACCATCTGAACATACCACTCATACTACTCAACCTACCCTCAGAACATATCTCAAATCATATCTCTCAACTTCACAGATAGCCCAACCTTCATCCTCAGGACCTACTGTGAAGCCTTCATCTTCCAAGCCCAAGAGGACAAAGATTGTTCCTCAAACACCTCAGAAGAGAAGGAGGATTGTTTTGAGAGATGAGTCTGATAGTGAGGAACAGGTTTCTACATCAGAACCTGTTGTCAAAGTAGCTGAGAAAGTTTCTTCTCAGAAGGATTCTGGAATTGGGGAATCTAAGCTTCTCAAAAGGCTTAGAAGAATGACTTCTGTTGAACCTCCCAAGGAATCCCCATCTTCAAAGAGATACAAGAAACAGAGAGCAAAAAGGCCAGTTTCAGATGATGAGGAAGCAGCACCTAAGGAAGGAGATCAGGAATCTCTGATCTCACAAGAAAAGGAATCTGCTCAAGCCCCTGCTTCTCCATTAACTCCAACTAATGAAGCAGCTACTGAAATGGCTAACACACCATCTGTGTCTCCTGTTCACAAGACTGTATCTCCTGTTGATCCAGGCACAAGTGCTGAAATTGATATTCAAAACCTGGTTGTGCCTGAGGTACTTTACTTAGAAGCTCCAACAACAACTAATCCATCAACAACACCTGTTACTGATGCTGCTCAAACTCCAGAATTATCTACTACACCTTCTCTGCATCTAGATGATGATGATCAGAATAAAGGTGAGCATCAGGATATGGCTGTTGATCAGAACTTGGATCCAGATCAGCACTTAGAGGATGATGCTGAAGCCTCAATTGCTTCTCATACTGTTATTTTATCAGAAGATGCTGATTCTGAAAGTTCTGATGCTGCAAATGCTGGAGATACTGGTGATGGTGCTCCAAATGTAGATGCTGGTGAAGCAGGTCCTTCAGGACATGTACCTCAGCAGACTATTCTTAAATCTGAACTTGATAAGAAGTTTGTTACCAGAGAAGCACCAGTGTCTTGGAGTGAAACTCCTGCAGGACAGGAGTGGACTAAGGAATGGAACTCAGTTACCTGTGTTCCATCTGCAAAGAATCTTGCTGAGCACTTGACAAAAGCTGATGAGATGTTAATTACTGATGATTTCAAAACACAGCTTAGAGTCACTGCATTGAGTACTAAACATCTACAAGGTCTCCATTCAACTACTCATGCAGAGTTACATAAGATTCAGGAAGAATTAATGAAGCAAGAACAAGTCCAGAAGATTGACAAGAAAAAATTCTTCCAACCTACCTTTGACAGAGTTGCTTATATTGAGAAGACTCAAAAGAAACAACAAGCTCATATTGATGATATTCTAAAAAATCAAGCTTCTCAGCAATCTCAACTTAATGAAATCCAAGCCTCAGTGGAATTGCTTGTCTCTCTTCTCTTACCTGCTGATGCCAAAAAGGGGGAGAAAGTAATTAATTCCAAATGCAAAACTGATAAGACACTGAAGGGGAAGGATGATGAAAAAGATGACCATGGAAACCCTGGAATGGGTAGAGGTCATAGTCAAGATAGAGGTTTCTCATCAAGAAAAGCTGAAATCACAAGTCATAGGACAAGTACTGATACTGGAAAAAGAATCACTTCTGCTACTGGTAAAAGGATAAGTTCTGATGAACTTTTAGATCTTGATGAAGAAATGTCAAGACAGTTATTTCTTCAAGAAAATCCAGGAATGGACTTGGAGAGTTTAATGGAAGAAGAAGCCAGACTTAAATCAGAAAAAGTCAAGTCTAGATCTGAAGCTTCTGGTAAAAAGAAACTTCCAAAACTTAAAGGCATTGCGATAAAAGAAAGGACAAATACTAAAGCAACCATGGCTAAATCATAACCGCAGATAGATCCGAGGTCCAAGGGTAAAGAGAAAGATGGTGAACCTATCAAGGTTTATGTGCCTCCTGTGAATGAAGAAATTACTGATGAAGATGATGATCTTGCTCTGACTTCAAGAAAAGTTTTTAAGACAACCTCTGAAATGGCTCAAGTTGTTTAGAGTCAAGAGATAGTAAGTTCTGATATTTCTAAGAAGCAAGTAACCTCTGACATAGCTCAAGTTAACTTGATATCAGAAGATAAATCAAAGACACTCCTACCAGGATTCACTAAAGCAAAACAGACTCAACCTTTGAAGACTGCTGCAAGTGGTTTTGAAGCAAGAGTGGTTACTGGAAAGGAAGCAAGAGATAAAACTGGATTGGGAAGTGCTGATGAAAGAAGAATACTGAACACTACCAATGATCCAACTTCCTTGAGTGAACCAGGTATTGGACCAACTCCTAAGAGATTGAATCAACTGGAATCTGTACAAATGGTTTACCATACCTACTTGAAAGAACACATCTTGTTGTACTTCATGACAGATGGTAGGGTTTATCATATAAGGGAAAATGCCATTCTATTGAAGTATTTTGAAGAACTGGAGCATGTATTATTCTTACTTCAAGTGAATGACAAAATAACAGAAAGTGCTGTAAACTATTTGAAGAATCAGATTCAGAGACAGAAAAGGCTTTATTCTGTTAAGTCTGATAGCACATATCTTCCATAGTACAGAGATCACAAGGGTGATATAGTTGAAATGAAGCCCAACACTGCCAAGATTATAACTACCTTTCTGGGTTACAGGGTTGTGGAATTCAATCTTGAGTCTGATAAGGCATATTTGATCAGACTGGATTAGGATATAAGAAAAGCTAGAATTAATGATCTCAGGGCTGCAATCTTTCAAATTGGTGAAGATACTGCAGAACTTAAAGATGCTAAAAGGAGGATGATTGATGAACTCAGATATGCTGAGAGATGTTTGTTGAAGAACTATCTCAGAACAACTCCTAACATCAGAGAGATCAGAAGATAAAGCCAAGTCAAGATCTACAACTACTTAAATTCTGATATGAATACAGACTGAAGTTGTTATCAGAAGTTAAAGACTGGTAAAGCTTTAAGGACTGTAAGTTATAGTTATCTAGTCTAATTCTCATGCATTTGTACTTAATGTTTTTGACATCATCAAATATCTGTTAAACTTGAATATTATGCTAATTTACAAGTTGGGGGAGATTGTTAGATATATTCGATAATGTCATGGCTAATATGATTTATGTTTAGTTTTCAGATCTTACTTAAACAGGATAAATCAGTACTTACTGGAAGTCAGGACTTAAGGATATCAATACTTATATTATCAGGATATAATCATCAGAAGATGGATATCAGAACTTAAGTACTGAAGGACATTCAGATAAGGACAATAACTGATTAAAGGAAAGAAGATCGAGACAAACATAAGAAGAGATATGCATGAAGAAGGAATTCAATGAAGAATAGAATACTTGGAAGAAAAGATATCTGATTGATATATTTTAGGAAGCAGAATTATATTCCACATCAATTAGCGATTATCTTGTAACTGTGTAGTATATAAACACAGACATAGGGTTTACACTATAAGTGTTATCATATTCGAGAAGATTATTCATTGTAACCCTAGCATCTCTCGTGATATTTGTTCATCACTGAGAGGTAACAGTTCCATACTGTAACAGAGTTTATTGTTTCAATAAAGTTTGTTTTCTGTTGCTTGAGTTATTAAAGTTCGATTTGATTGTACTATACACTGTATTCACCCCCTCTACAGTGTGTGTGTGACCTAACAGGATCAGTCGCGGGGCGTTGTGCGGAGAAATCAGCAAAATCAGAAGCAAACCTAAGAATTTTCTAGAAGTGTTGCAGGCGCCCGCCTGGAAGGAGCAGGCGACCGTGTGGTGAATGCAGGTGGCTGCCTGGGTGCGGAAAATTAGAATCTGGATTTTATAATTTGAGTATGAATGGGCTTCTGTTGGCGCTGTTTCTTATGGACTCTTATATAAACCTATTTGGGAGATGTTTTCAATAACAAGTAACAAGGAGACAAGATCAAGAAGACCTATTTAGCACACAACAACGAAGAAGAGGAAGCATACATTTATCTTGTGATTCTTTTAATTCGTTGTAACAGTGGATGCTGGTTTTCTTTACTCTTTGAACCTTATTACTCTTGTGACGTACTTCATTGTTAATTAAGTATTTTTATTAGTTTTTATCGTTGTGTTATTATCATGTTTTCATATGAACCCATGGTGACGATGAGTTCTATTATGGGCTAATCGTGATCATGGGATCATAGCGGATTTACTATGGATTTCTTTAGTTAATTGTTTAATATTTTGGTATGTGGTGATTGTATGATATCTAGCATAGGTTGTGCTTATTCGTCTTATGTGCATCGCGAACATGTAAGATAGGTTGTTAATTTCTTGTGAAGCGACAGTGAATCTTGTGATTTAGAACTTGCCATGCTAGCATAGGTTCCTGTATTGTATGCATGATTAGTGGGTAACTCTAACCATTTTACTTGCCCTGTGTAATCATAATGAATAACTTGCGCTTAAATTGTTATGTTGTCAAATTCTGTAGACATATAGGGTCTCAACATAATTGATGCCTATTCAACTTCTCTCTTAATTGTGGGTTCTTGGTAGAATGGTATTCATACAACGAAAGTTGGCATTTATCAGTTTTGTGTTGTTCGATTAATATCATCACCATTACATGCTAAGGGTAATAACAATAACTATTGAATGAAGTAGTAATGAAGTTATGGTCTCATGTGTGTTTAATATTGATAATTTAAGTGTTTAATTCTCGTAGTTAATATTAGTTAATCAATATTAATTGTTATTGTCTTGACATTGAAGAGTAATCATACATTGGTGAGTAAGTGTTAATTAAATATAATTAATCAGAGTCTCTGTGGGAACGAACTAGAAATCATTCTATATTAATTGCGCACGCGTATACTTGCGTGATTTATTTAGCTCGTGTTCTCGCCCTAACAACACACAATCCTCCCACAAACTCACAAGATGTGGATATGATAAACACATCAATTCCTAATTCTTCATCTTTGAAAGTCATGGAGGAGCCAAAATCTAAAGCAAGTGAGCATCATCTTATTGATTATTTATTGGCTCACTTGCCGTTTCTTTCTGAAACTACTGATAAGTCTGTGCATACAAATCTCAAATCAGTCACTACAGACTCAATTATGGTTTCAACTCCAAACTCTTTCATTTATACCTCTTAGATGGATATTCCTCATTCGTTGACAAGTAATTGTCTCTCGACGGATAAGATTAACAGCAATTATCCGTTGACACTCATGACTGCTATTTCGATGGATATCTCTTATCCGTTAAAAGTCTCTATACAGCTTGATATTTTAAAAATTGTGACAAGTGTAGACGACTTAGTAGTTGTACAATCAATTCTAGGACTGAGGGAATGGAGTGATTTGAGTGAGAGGCTGAGTTGCTCTCAAGCAAAAGGAGAGGAAAAGAGTGAACCTCCACATGCTATTTCTTCCAGCATAGTAAAAGTGAGTGAGATGAGTCCCACCTTAGATGGTGAAGGTGAGGGTGTGAGGGTGGGAAGCCAAGGGGAGCCCTTGATGAAAAAAGAGAGAGAACATGAGAGAAAAATAGGTACAGAAGAACAATGGGAGGAACCCATTGCAAGTGAGTTAAGGGATGTCAATGAGGCAGACAAAGAGAGGCTATTTCAGCAAGAATATCAAGTTGTTATAGATTCCATCTCTTTTGAAGCTGGGGCATTTACTCACCCTGTTCCAGCATATCAGATCTTAGATGAACAGGGAAATTAGGATGCAAAGAGGACTCTAAATTTGGTACAAACTATAGCTTCTATGATAAGGGCAAATGATGCAATCAACTCTCTTCCACCTACAATTGGTGATGATTTCGATTGTAATTCTGGTGATTCTTTTGGGGATGATTCTCATGGAGAAGATGCTGATGAAACTGGAATGAACATGGGGGGGATGCAGAACCTAGCTCATCTACAAACACTCCATCCTGGATGTTCACCAAAGATTACAGTTATCATCACTTCAAATCAATATTGTTCAAACTCATTCATCAAACTCAAACAGCCATTCAAGCCACCACCAATTCCATTACCAAAAGTCTTCTACAAGCCCATCTTGAATCTCTGCAACTACACAAAATTCATACTCTCAAACAAAATTAAGATGTGGATGAAATCAAGAACACTATTGAGGAAGTTTAAAAGGACCTCAATGAAAGAATGGAGTATAAACTTCCTGAGTCAACAATGAGAGACATTCACCAGAAACTAACTTAAATATAAAGGTTGATGCATTGGATTCCAGACTGGTACAAGTGGAAAATTCAAATATCAAGATACTTGTCAATCAAGTAATTCAGACACATCTTCTTCAACAACTAGTGGCTGCTCAAACTTCTAACCCTGCCTTACGTGATGATAACAAAAAGAGGGAGAAGAATGTGCATGTACAAGTTAGTGAGGTAATAGTTCCAACTATTACCTTCATAAAGCCACCAATTTTAGACATGATAGATTTGATCAACCTAGCATCAGCTGAACTAAAGCTGAAATAACAAAGACAAAAGATAGATCAAAGGATCTCAGAGGTTTTTGGCTCAACTACAACTCAAGTCAATTCTGTAAAATACTTCACACAATTGAAGCCAATTACCCTACAAGAAATGCAGCTGGAAAAAGGAGCTATGGGTAAAACCTCAACAAAGAATGAGTTCAACAACTTTTTGGTGCTGAAGCCTAAACAAGCAAGTGTGACTATATCACTAAAGCACCCAATGTTGGTTGACTACTCTCCTCTCAGTCCTGATGAATACAAACTGATGGGCTCTTCAATTGCAAGTTTCAAGCACACCAAAGTCTCTATACTTAGCTCAAGAATTGCAAGAATCTACAGATATGGAAATATGATTTATGTAATGTCCTCAATTTGGAGAAGCTAAGGATGAAGAAGATAGAAAAATTAGAGCTCAGAAAAGGAGGATGAAGCAAGCTGTAAAAGGAGCCAAACAGAAAAATCAAAAGATTGAAACTGCATCGGCAATTACAACCTCAACTGAGATAAAGGATCCAGTAGTTGGAGAAAAACAAATTTGGCAGAAAGGGAACAAAATCAAAAGAAAGGCCAAAAGGAAGTTATTTGAAGATGTTGAAGAAAAGGAAGCTAAAGCAATCCAGTCTACCACTATAAGTCAAACAACTATGCCCAAAGTGGAGCAAGTTGAATTCAAGTCCATCCTGGTGTGAACTTTCATGGTGAGTCAATTATTCCCAAGGATGAACCAATAGCTGGGATAGCTTACCTATTCTTGAGATAAATATTCCAATTCTAACAACATCAAAATGGAAAAAAAATCAGCAAAAAAGCAAGTCAAGCCTGTCTTATCCCAATCTAAAGCCTTATCCAAACCCAAGTCAACAGTCAACAAAGGAGATCAACTCTTTATCAGTGACATAAAAGAATTCTCAGATTCAACCTTTACCTGGATGAGCTAGATGAAGTAAGAGCAATTAATGCCCACAACAAACTCCTAGAAAGATTGGTGTTCAGGTACAGGGGTGGAAAGGAAATCACATGGCCTATGCATATGATTCTCAACGAAGGCTATAATGTTTTGGTGAAAGTATTCTCTGCAATGAAGAAAGATTTTGGATTCACCAAGGTGGCCGAAACAGAGGTACTCAACAAAATTCAACAAATAAGACAAAGCTGGAGAGATCCAAATGCACTACCAAGAATCTTATCTATTCCTTACACTGAAAGTAGAGTGCATTTGAGACCATATTGGTTGATGGAGTTCAAGGATGGAAGAAATACCAGAAGATTCTTTAGACTTGAAGACCAGCTAAAAATATAAAGCAACGATACTCTCAAGGAAATGTAGGAGATGCTGGATCTCAATAATGAAGATGAATATGAGTTCTAAAGAAAACTCCAACACCAAATAAAAGAAAACAATGATAAACTGGGAAAGAAGACTAGACAATCAAGGAAAAATGATTAATTTGCTCAGTCTAGAGGAGCACCTTGAAAATGACTTGTGAGATTTCTGTGAACTTTCTTTTATTCAATTTTCAATAAAATGCAGCAATTATCATTTTTATCTACTATTGATTGTTTATTTTTGTGAAAGGTGTTTTGTTATCATCAAGACCTCCTAATTTTATGCCTATAATTCTAGTAGACATAAATTTGGGGAGATTGTTTGGAATATGTTGTAGGCTTGATGATAATTCACCAAAACACCTTAGTAGATTTAATTAAGTGATTTTATAAATATCAACGGATAACCATACTTGTTCATCCGTTGATAGAGTAGCTTATATCTCAATAAGTTTTTGTAGAACATTTTTGAATATTGTAATAACTTAGAAGTTTAAAAGTTCTAGAAAATTCTAAGTCATGTTGACTACTAGAAAGATATGCAAAATAGGTTGGCTAATTATAAATATTAGATGCCTTGTAATTTTGCATAAGTGAAATAGTATCAACTGCTAAGAAAATACTTTCAATGGATAAACTACAAAGCTTCGACGGATGACTCAAGACACTTTCAACGGATGATTCATTAGAGACTCAATGGATAACTCATGTGGAGTATCAACGGATAACATTGAAGTCTCGATGGATAACCAATTCAAATAGCAGTTGAAAGTGACTTGACAGTCACATGGGTTGATTGTATACAAAAGGAATGTGGCAGCCTATTTGCAGGTTTGAGAGAACAAATGAGCATTTCCATTTCCATGCTTACTTGAAAAAATACAAAGATGCTGGATAGAGAGATTAAGGAACATGTGAATTGACTTAGATATTTGTTTTATCTTTTTGTCTTTTTCATG
Organism: Apium graveolens; assembly: GCF_009905375.1. Taxonomy (NCBI): domain Eukaryota; kingdom Viridiplantae; phylum Streptophyta; class Magnoliopsida; order Apiales; family Apiaceae; genus Apium; species Apium graveolens. The sequence goes on along the minus strand of NC_133650.1, from coordinate 135,225,083 downwards.
TGTAACTTGGTAATATATAAACCGAGAATAACAAGTAGAATAATTATCGATTAAACTGAGAAATAGAAAAAGATACATCCATTAGGAATTTCTCTGTTCATCTTTTATGAAAACATTTGTAAGCAGCCGTGTACATTCTTGCATCACAGAGTTCTCATTCATATATATATATATATATATATATCTGGTAGAAAGATCAATCCACTAGAAAGTTTTTAAATCATTATGTTTACTTAATTTGTGTCTTGAATACTTAAATCTTTTATTCCGTACATTTGCTTATTCAAACATGGATATATTTTGCAAAGAGATTTTATTATTTCAAAAAGGAACCAGAATTACATTCAACCCCCCTTCTGTAAATCTATTGTTAGATTGTTAAGGTACAACACAAAGCAACAAACCTGATCGTCTACGCAACTGTGTTAGTACAGATGCATGGGATAAGTTATCTCTTCGGAGTGGTCTCCTCTTTTAATGAGTCAGAATCTCTAGCAGCGTAAGGCCCAGAGTATTCTCGACCTTCGGGGATGGGGGCCAAGCCAAGAATGTATTGGGGCGTCTGCCCTTGTCCTTCGCCTTCATTTGAGTGACCACTTCCTCCCATCTCAGGGTATAGAGGCATCCCGTAAGGTGGGTTGGTAGTCCCTAGAATCACGATCGTTGAATACTCATAGCCAATGGTTGAGAGTTCATCGTTACTTGTAGTTGCTGAAGTTGGGGATTCATCCCTTGAATAGTTGGGGGATTCGTCCCTTGAGGCGGATTTTAAATTGGGGGATTCGTCTATTGAGTCTGGGCGTCAGTAGTCGCCGCTGGAACTCCTCTGCAAAGTGTGGCGTATGTTGAGTGTGCTGAGATCTCAATGGAGGATGAGAGTGTCCTCGCATGGATTGAATTATTGGTCCCACTGTTAGTTATGTTCCGTGTGTTCACTATATTTGATGTTGTTCGCCCATAGGCAGCGTCAAATGTTAAGGAATAAAAACTAGGATTTGTTAGTATTTAATGTTAGGATTTGTGAAATTAGAGTTTAAATGAAAGTTCTCACGTTCGTGGACTAACTGTCCTCGAAAGATGCCTACGTATCTCTGTGTTGTAGAGAATCAAACCAAAAACATAGTTCTAGGTTGAAGGGTAGAGCCATTTATATAGAGATGAGTCTAGGATTAGACTTGGGTTGGAAAACTTGGTGGACAAGTATTCAACTTAGATGGCAATTAGGAGTCTTTTAAGACAGTGGATTTTATATCCTTCCTTGTAGGAGTTAGTGTCCATGTTGGACGTAATGTCTCTAGTATTCCAGCCGTGTTGGGCCTTGCCCGTGAACCTTGAGGTCTTGGGCCGTTTTTAGTCCATAACAGGTCGTCAAGGCCTGATTTGTATTAAGTTTTGGACATGAATTCCCAGCATAATTAATGTGATATTTATTATATTTTTAGCATTTATTTTGGATCCATATCAAATAGTTAAACCTAATAGTTTTAATTTCCGAAATATGTGATCATGGATAATTCAAAAAATAACTTATGGTCAAAATAAGTTTGAACTCAGAATTTGATATTAGTTAATTTTCCCAACAACTTATTTAATTTTGATGATCTAATTTGATAATAATTAATAGGGAATTTACCAAAAATACCACTTTTTATAAAAATATTTGTAAAAATACGGACTCAGGTTCCATATGATGTTGAAATGGTTGCATATGTGGTTGCATATGAGATTGATCCGTATTTTTGCAAATATTTTGCAACTTGAGTATTTTATGCAAAAATCCCTAATTAATATCATCATTCAAATGGACAAGTTATTTAAAATTATTGTTAATTTTTACAATTTTTAACAAAAGAGCTAAATAAAAATTAAAGCGTTTGGCACAAAACACACCCATGAAAATAATGTAATGTGCACGTTATCCTAGTTGTGTGGCCATAAAAATTATGCCGCAAGTCCTGTGAACCTCTTCTGGGTTGTTTGCTTCCAAGTTGTTTTCTGTCTCTGGTATTAACCAGATGGCCTGTGTAGCTCCAAAACTGAGTTTAAGTTTTGGTTCCTATCCATCTTCACAACTTTCAAAAGTGACTCTCATCTGGGAACCTTCAAGAAACTGGAAGAAGATTTCATATCAGTTAAATATAAGAAGCAGAAGCCAGAGTAAGAAGAAATTAGTTTGGCAGGCTACACAAGTGTCAGTGAGTGAGGATTCAGGTGGTTCAAGTGTGAGCGATGATGGTGGTAAGAATTGGATTATGGTGGTTCCGTTGGCTGCATTGCCTAAAGGAGAGAGGAGAGTGCTTATACAGAATGATGAGAGTATATTGTTGTTATGGTATAAAGATGAGGTTCTTGCTATTGAGAATAGATCACCTGCTGAGGGTGCTTATACTCAAGGTGTAAGGACCGAGGAATTACGCTTGTATTATATTATAATAATGATAAATTATGTGTATTATTATGTGATTAAATGTGTTAAGTCGTTAAACCCTAACTGCTATGTGTTATGTGTTGGCTGTTTTGATATCAACGTGTTTTAGATATTTATTGAGCGTTTTATCGTCAGTTATATATGTTATATTAAAACCTGTACAGCTCAAAACTATGTTTTAAAAGCCCATATTTCAAACAAACTCATTGGCTCTATTTTATTAAAAATGCCTTATACCATATCGCTATTCTGAACCCCTAGACGTTTTACAAACTAACCTTTTTCACGAAAAAACGACTTTTCCGGACCCCTTCGGATACCAAAAACCCCACAAAAATTACATTTTATTTTTATATGATCATGAAATTATCATATATCATTTTTCTTTGTATTTTTGTAATATTCACAATTTTTGGGAATTTTTAGCATTTATTTTATATTTATTGGATATTTAAAAATTCAATATTAATACCCAAAAATTATAAAAATTGGGGCCAAATATTTTTATTAGGAGTGTAATTAGTCCCTTAATTTTACTTAGGGGTATTATTTTCATAAATATAAATACCTGAGTTATTATTAATTAAATCAGTTAATTATACAGAAAAATCAGAAAAATAAAAAGAAAAAGAAAAAGGGAATTAGGGTTAAGGTTTGTGAAGAACAGAGCAGGAGAATCAAGGTCGAATTTCATCGTGATTCTGGAGTCCAAATCAGTCGTGTGAGTACTCGTTTTGAAGCTTATGATCTCTAGTTTTCAATTATGTAATTGTTTTTCGTGTTTGATTGATCGAATTGAAAGTTGTTATTTCGGGTTTTAATTTCGAATTCGGGTTTTGATTTCTAGTTATTGTTTGATGTTATTGTTGTTAGAAACGTGTAGATCGTCGAATAGGGAGTCGTTTGGCATCGGTTTCACTCGATTTGGTGTCCGTTTCGAGCTCGTCGGAAAAACGACGATGCCGCCGTTGTTCTTCGTTTCCGGGGACGACGTCGACGACTGGAGAAGAAGGAAGGAAGGAGAGGGTGTCTGCGTTGTTGTGCTTCAGAAACGCAGAAGAAACGAACTGGAATCGAGCGTTTTGGCTGCGTTTGGTTCGCCGGAATCAGCCCGCCGGCGTCGGGTTGTGGGCAGCCGACCGGTTGTTCTTCCCGACCCGTTTGGGTTGGGGACGACCCGGTTTGTAACCCGGTTTCGACCCGGGTTCAATCCTAAAAACCCAAAAATCTGTTTCTGTTTTTGTGTTTTTGATTTAATTAATTATTTATTTATATTTTAATAATTAAAAATCAGTTTTAATAATTCTAAAAATTAATTAAAAATTAGTTTTAAATTCTGAATAATAGTGATAGGGATAAATAAGTCCTGATTTTATAATTAATGGGCTGCTAGGCCCAATAATAATAAGATGTATAATATTCAGACCAGAAAGGTTAAGTCTGACGGACCAGATTAGGCCTGGTGGAATAAAAGAGGCCCAAAAAGCCCTGATTATTAATTAATTTCGTAATTAATTAATAAGGGAGAAATCAGATGTTGAAAAGAGTCCCGATGAGGATATAAATCCTTAGAGATTAGCCTCAAGGGGACCTGAAAGGATAAGGAATCAACTTCCTACTTCCTAGGACTCCTAAGTCTATCCTAATTCAGAGGCTTATCCACCAAGCCTCCTATACCAAGTCCAATTCAAGGACCCCCGCATCTATATAAGGGGCCTCACCCCACAAATCTAGAACTACGTTTTTTGACTTGATCCTTGGCAATCAGCAAGGTACGTAGGCATCTTGTTAAGGCAGATTGAGTCACGAAACACAAGAGCAGTCAAATCGAGCCTTGGAGCTCACGTTCCTTAGTATTAAATACAGCAATAATATATAGTAGTTTTAATCCATAACATTTGGCGCCGTCTGTGGGACTTACGCAACAACAACCATGGCGAGAACACGGAGAACAACCAGCACTCTGGAGGAGGGAACACCATCAGGGACAACCCAGGTGATTTCATCAACCGTGGAGGTTCCTCCCCATTCAACTTATGCATCTACTCAGGGGGAAGCCCAGACAGGGGCAACTCATCCTCAGCCACAAGGGACAACTCCCCCGACTGTTCAAGGTACGAATCCTCAAGTTCAACAAATACATATACCTGTGAATTCTCGACCCGTCGGGTATGAATACTCAACTATTGTTACTACTAACCCCCCTTATGGGATGCCCCTTCACCCTGAGGTTGGAGGAAGTGGATATGCTGGGCGAAGCGAAGCACGAGGGCGGTCGCCCCCCTATATACGAGGTTTGGATCCTATCCCTGAGGATCGGGAATTTTCTGGTCCATACACTGAGAGAGACTCCGAATCTTCGGATGATGAAGTGGCCCCGAGAAGGAGGCGTCCTGGAAAAGAGCCAATGGCCGATGGAAGGCAACGCCCCCAAAGCACCCCAGGGGCGAATCCCCAAGAAGTGCAGGAAAAGATCAGGGCTCATGAGGCTGAAATCCAAAGGCTGAGGCGTGATTTGGAGGCTTACCAAGCCACCAGACCCCACATACCTCCTAGGGGGAGAAATCCTCCTCCTATCATAGACCTGGATGGTCCGGTAAGAAGAAGGGCTGCTGTCCCAAGAACTGATCCAAGCAATCTCCTTCCCCTTGGGGATCCTGATGATCCAACTCCACCCTTCACAGAAGAGATAATGAATGCCCATATCTCAAGAAAATTTAAGATGCCCACTATCAAAGCCTATGATGGCACGGGAGACCCCGCTAATCATGTTAGGACATTCTCTAATGCACTGCTGCTGCAACCCGTGAATGATGCTATAAAGTGTCGGGCCTTCCCTCAAACCCTGTCGGGTATGGCTCAAAGATGGTACAGTCGCCTGCCCCCAAACTCTATTGGATCGTTCAGAGAATTAAGTCAGGCTTTTATTAAGCAATTCATCAGTGGAAGAGTCCATGAGAAAAGTTCAGCATCTCTTATGAGTCTTGTGCAGGGAGCTAAAGAATCCTTAAGAGATTACCTAAATCGTTTTACAAAGGAGGCTTTAAAAGTCCCAGACCTTGATGATAAGGTAGCCATGATAGCGCTGCAACAAGGAACTAGGGATGAGTTTTTCAAGATGTCTTTGGCCAAACGACCCCCTGAGAGCATGTTGCAGCTCCAAGAGAGGGCAGGGAAGTATATCAAGGTTGAAGAGAGTATGAGGAAGACCGTAGTAAGTAATGAGCCCACTGGAGGCAAGAAACGAAAAACTGATTTGGAGTACATCGCTAAGGATAAGTATCCTAGAACTGAACAAAACCCTGATTCAACCCCCAAGAAGGGAGGACCTGGGCAAAAGTTCACTGAATACGCTAAGCTGAATGCCCCCAGAAGTCAGATTTTGATGGAGATTGAGAAAGACAGAGATATTCGCTGGCCTAAGCCCTTGAAGGCTGATCCCGCCAAGCTAGATAAGGGCAAGTATTGCAGGTTTCACAAAGATGTTGGTCATGACACCGATGAGTGTAGGCAGTTGAAAGATGAAATTGAGTTTTTGATTCGAAAAGGAAGGCTGAACAAGTATACTGGAGATGGAGGAGACAGAAACAATAATGGAAGGAAGAACTTTGAAGATCGTAGGAGGGACCAAGATGATCAGGGGCGGAATCCCCAACCTAGAGGACCAGTTATAAACACCATTTATGGAGGGCCGAGACCTCGAGGGCCTGTGATAAACACGATCTTTGGAGGTCCAACTGCTGCTGGATTGTCCAAAAATTCCAGAAAGGCATATACTAGAGAGGTTATGCATATTGTTGGAGAAGCCCCGAAGAGGGCCAGGACAGAAGTAACATTGGCTTTTGATGATTCTGACCTAGAGGGTGTGAAGTTTCCCCATGACGACCCGCTGGTCATAACGCCGATAATAGGAAATAGCCCGGTTAAGAGGGTCCTTGTGGATAATGGTGCTTCTGTGGATATCTTGCTCCACGACACCTTTCTAAGGATGGGGTATAACGACTCCCAGTTGACACCAACCGACATGCCGATATATGGATTTGCTGGAGTAGAATGTCCTGTGGAAGGGATAATTAAATTACCAACCACCATAGGTACGGAGCCAAGGCAAGCAACGCAGATGCTGGATTTTGTGGTGGTAAAGGCTAGTTCAACTTATAATGCTATCATGGGGAGAACAGGGATACATGCCTTCAAGGCAGTCCCCTCTTCCTACCATTCAGTCATGAAGTTTCCCACCCGAAACGGGATTGGAGAAGAGAGGGGAGATCAAAAAATGGCTAGAAGCTGTTATGTGGCCTCTTTGAGGGCAGATGGAGTCGGGGGGCAGGTTCTTCCTATTGAAGATATGGATGTTCGAGAAAATGATGAGAATAGAGGAAGGCCAGCAGAAGAATTGGATTCGGTTCCTTTAGATCCCAAGAATCCTGAGAGGATGACTTTTATTGGAGCTACATTAGAGGAGCCCCTTAGAGGGAAGTTAGTGAAATTTTTGCAAGAAAATAGTGATGTGTTTGCATGGTCAGCAGCTGATATGCCAGGCATAGACCCGGGGTTAATTACCCACAAGTTAAACGTGGATCCAAGCCGGAAGACAGTAAAACAAAAGAAAAGAAATTTTGCCCCGGAAAGACAAGAGGCTATAAAGCAGGAAGTGGAAAAGCTCTTAGAGGCTGGTTTCATTGAGGAGATTCAATTTCCGGAGTGGTTAGCAAACCCTGTAATGGTGAAGAAGGCTAATGGAAAGTGGAGGATGTGTATAGACTTCACCGATCTGAATGATGCATGTCCCAAAGACTGTTTTCCGCTGCCTAGAATTGATACTTTGATTGATGCCACCGCTGGACATGAGATGCTGAGTTTCATGGATGGATTTAGCGGATACAACCAGATCAAAATGCATAAGGATGACATTCCAAAGGTATCATTTATCACTGACTTTGGTGTTTATTGTTATCTTGTTATGGCGTTTGGTCTCAAGAATGCAGGAGCCACCTATCAAAGGTTGGTGAATAAAATTTTTAAAGATCTTATTGGGAAGACTATGGAAGTCTATGTTGATGACATGCTAGTCAAGAGTCTAGTAAAGACTGATCATATAACCCATTTGAGGGAAGCTTTTGAGGTCCTGAGGTACCACAAGATGATGTTGAATCCCACGAAGTGTGCTTTCGGAGTAGGATCTGGAAAATTCTTGGGATTGATGGTCTCAAAGAGGGGAATTGAGGCTAACCCCGATAAAATAAAGGCAATCCTGGACATGGAACCCCCAAAAACTGTCAAGGATGTTCAGAAACTCACAGGAAGGGTTGCTGCGCTAGGACGATTCATCTCCAAGTCAGGAGACAAGTGCTTGTCATTCTTCAAGTCATTAAATAACATTAAAGACTTTGTATGGAGTGAGGAAAATCAGAAGGCATTTGAAGAGTTAAAGAAGTATATGGGCCAGGCCCCGTTATTGGCCAAGCCAGTTCTGAGTGAAGTTTTATTCTTGTACTTGGCTGTTTCAGAAAGCGCCTTGAGCGCGGTGTTGGTTAAGGAGGAACTGAAAGTCCAGAAACCCGTATACTATGTCAGCAAAATCTTGCATGGTGCTGAGTTGAATTATTCAACTATTGAGAAATTCGCTCTAGCCTTGGTAATGGCTTCGAGAAAGCTGCGTCCTTATTTTCAGGCTCACCAGATTGAGGTGCTAACAAATCAGCCACTGAGAAATATCATTCACAGTCCCAAGGCAAGTGGGAGACTAATTAAGTGGGCAATAGAGTTGGGAGAGTTCGATCTCAAGTATAAGCCACGTATAGCCATAAAAGCCCAGGCACTAGCTGACTTCGTGGTGGAATGTACCATACCCAACCAAGAAGTCGGGGGGCAGGAAGATACCACACCTCAAGACAAGGGAGTCGACAATGGGGACAAGGAGAAAGAATATTGGGTTCTCTATTTTGATGGAGCATCAAAAACAAATTCCAGTGGAGCAGGGTTGGTTTTGCAAAGCCCTGATGGATTCTTAATTGAGTATGCCATGAAGCTAGACTTCCCAACCACAAACAATGAGGCAGAGTATGAAGCCCTGATAGCAGGCCTTGGTCTAGCTGGGACACTTAGAGTCAAAAACTTAAAGGTCCGTGGAGACTCAAAGCTGATCATATCCCAAGTAAAGGGAGAATTTGAGGCAAGGGATGATACAATGGCTAAATATGTCCGCCTAGTAAGGGCTGTGATGACCCAATTTAATGAATGTCATGTTGAGCACATTCCAAGGGAAGAAAATGTTAAGGCAGACGCGCTATCAAAGTTTGCTTCATCTGAGATAGAAGAAAGTTCAGGGAGTGTATACTTTCGTGTTTTAAAGACGCGAAGCATAGATGTTAAGCTTGTGGCTCCCATAGGCCTGGGGACGTCATGGATCGATCCCATTAAGGCTCACATTCAAACCGGATGGTTGCCAAGCGATGCAACTGAAGCACGAAAGTTAACTGTTCGAGCACTAAGGTACTCCTTGATAGATGGGATTCTGTATAAGAGATCTTTCGTGGTTCCTTACTTAAGGTGTCTCAGGCCGGATGAGGCACGCTTGGCTCTTGAGGAAGTGCATGAAGGCATTTGTGGGCAACACTTGGGGGGCAGGGCCTTGGCTCATAAGATAACTCGTTTAGGCTTCTATTGGCCAGAAATGATGGCTGATGCCAAAGAATATGTAAAGAAGTGTGATCGTTGTCAGAAGCATGCACCAGTCGCCAGACAACCCCCCGAGATGCTGACCTCTATCAACTCACCTATTCCCTTTGCTATGTGGGGGATGGATATTCTAGGGCCTTTTCCTATGGCCACAGCACAAAGGAAGTTTCTGATTGTAGCCATTGATTATTTCACCAAGTGGATCGAAGCCAAACCTTTGGCCAAAATCACAACTAAGCAGGTTGCACAATTCCTGTGGGAAAACATCATGTGCCGATATGGAATTCCCCGTATCCTCGTCACTGACAATGGAACGCAATTCAACAATGAGGAATTCAAGAAGTATTGTGAAGAAAATGAAATTGAGTTACGATTCACCTCTGTGGCTCACCCGCAAGCCAATGGGCAAGCGGAAGTAGCAAATCGGATAATCCTGGATGGACTAAAGAAGAGGATCGAAAAGTCGAGAAATAATTGGGTAGATGAGATACTTCCCATATTATGGGCTTATAGGACTACCTGTAGAGTCACGACAGATGCAACTCCTTTCATGTTGGCATATGGGGCGGAAGCAGTAGTTCCCGTGGAGATATCACATTCTTCTCCAAGGATTCAGGCTTTTGATGAAAAAGAAAATGAGGAAGGGCAGAAGTTAGCCCTGGATTTAATCGATGAAGTACGAGATAAAGCACACGCAAAGATAGTAGAATATCAGAAAAAGGCTTCATTCTACTACAACCTAAGGGTTAAAGAGAGGTTTTTCAAACAAGGTGACCTAGTCTTGAGAAAAATAGAGGCTTCTGGTGTCGGACAGAAAGGAAAGCTTGCCCCAAATTGGGAAGGGCCGTATAGAGTCAAGAGCGTTCAGGGTAGAGGAACCTACAAGCTGGAGACTATGGATGGTTTTGAAGTCCCGAGAACCTGGCACGCACAAAACCTGAAGGTTTACTACGTGTAAGATGGTCGAAGTACGATTCTCACTCGTCAGGATGGCGAGTAGGTTGAAAAGCACCTTGAAGCTTTGCTTGCTTAGGATTTATATGTTTTAGTTTTATTACGAAATTTATTAAGACTTGTGTAAGGGACGAATCCCAGACAATTTTATGAAATTCATAAGTTCTTCAAAGTATGATTGTGGCCTAACAAATAAAAATCAAATGCATGGATGCAAAGCATAAAAGGTGATAAATGAGATAGATCTGATAGATGTTACAAAAGTTTGATAAATAAAGTCTCGAAAATAAAAAAGCCACGCAGGGCTGAAAAAGCTCTAAGGAGCTGAGGTGCCCTCGGCGTCCATATCATCGTCTTCTCCGCTCTCGCTAGATGTCTCCGTTGTCTCGGAGGAGGAAGAGCTGTCATCCTCAGCAGGTCTGGAAAAAGACTCGGGAGGAGGAAGAAGTGGATCCTGAGGAACATGATCCGAGACAACTACTCGGGTACGAAACCTCTGTAGCAAAGCCTCATCGTCAGGGCAGATGTAGTCCGCCGGGTTAATATCAGGACAAGCCTCGTTCACGGTCCCAAGGGCCGTGTCCCAACCAGTCCTAAAAAACTCGGGAAAGACTGAATCATCCCTAATCCTCATGGATTGGGCAAACTCCTCCGAGTCCAGATAATTGTCTATAGCTTTATCCTTCTCCGCCCGAAGTACCACCAGCTCGGCGTTAGACTCTCCGAGTTCTTCCTCCTTGCGCTTGAGCTTCTTCTCCAGGGTAGCATACTTCTTCTGCTGCCTCCTGAGGGCATTATCGGCCTTATCAGAAGCCCGCTTCCATGATTCGGCTTGCCTCACAGCGCCTTGAAAGTAGGCGTTAGACTGAAACAAAACAATTAACAAAGTATAAGGCAAGAAAGTGCTACAAGAACGAGAAATAAGTTTAAAAAAGAGAAGGCATACCGAAGCCAGAGATTGGGCTCCCATGAGCTTAATCCTCTCAAGGTCAGGGGTGGCCACCACATCAGTAAAGTCCTTTGGGGTCACGCTATGGTAGGACCAATCCCAAGCATGCTTCGTGGAACCAACCACGGTATCCCCTCGGCGGAATCCCCAGAGAGGCTGAAAGGCGCCTGTAGCAGCAGCAGCAGGGGCAGCAGCAGTGATAGGAGCATTATGGCCCTCAGCTCCTTCAGTTGAAGCCTCCCCCATAGGCTCCTTGTGCTTTCTCAAGAAGATAGGCTCTGTCGCCTTTCCCCGGGTGTCTAGGCCTGCGAGCCGAGCTTTCTTCATCCTAGCTGTCTCCTCAACCAAAGGAACGTTGTCCTCGTTAATCTCCTTAGCAGCTGAAACAAAACAAAGGACAAAATAAGTGAAGTTAATAACGCATGAAATGAAGTAAAATTGAGAAGGGAAGAAAAATACCCTGTTGAGAAACAGAGGATAGTCCCACATGAATTAGGGAAAACTCCTCTAAGAGAGTCCAGCTGGTGGTCGTACCATCATCCTGAGTAAGGCCATTATAAATAATAGTTTCTTCAGGAGTTAAGTGAATGGATTTGAGGCTACCATCACTGACCTTCCCAAAGGAAGATCGAAAGAGCGTGCCCCAGTCGCCATTCTCCCAACGTAACCCAACGAAACTATTCCTCCAATTTGGATTATTATCAGGAATAGAGGCGCTATTAAAGATATGTTTGCTTTTGGGCCTTTGTTTGACATAAACCCAGCCACAAATATTAGAAGAACTATTGTAACATTGGAAGACTTTCCTAAAAACGGCTACCGAAAGAGGAAAGCCCTCCCTAAGACAACAAACCATAAAACATAGAATATTCCTCCAGGCGTTTGGAGGAAGCTGACATGGGTTGATTTGTAAGTCGGCCAAAAGATGAGGGATAAAAGGATGGAAAGGGAACCTAAGCCCAGCGTTAAGGGCGTCGGTGTAGATGAAAAGAGTATCGGGCCTCCAGTGGCAAGTACGGTCACCACCAGAGACTGGAACTAGTCTAAAGGGGGGAGGGACGTTATAACGAGCATTTAGTTTATTGAAATCTATGTTATGCCAAGTATTACAGTGATTAAAAGAGTCGAGATGTGCAGTGGAGGGATATTCATCCCCCCTAGTATTAATCATATCAATTAAAGACATATATGAAGAGCGGATCTCGATATCCTTACCTCGTTTTGAAGCCGAGGCAATTTTGGCCGCCCTCTCAGAATTCTTGTCAGCCATTAGAAAGATTAGAAAGCTAGAAAAAGCCTGAAGGAGAGGTTGGAAAACTAAAGGAGGGATTTGAGAAAGGAAAGGCTAGAAAGTTGGAGGAGGGATGAGGAGAAGTTGTAAAATGAAATGAGAGGTGTGAAGAAATAAAACTCTCACCCCACCTTTATATAGCCAAGGAAGAAGGATAATGGGCCTTAAAAAAGCCCATTTGGGCCCAAAACTTAGAAGGTTCTGGAATAATCCAGGAAGTTCTAGCAAAAATCAGAGGAAAATTAAAGTTTTTGAAGAATCTGGAAGAATCCAGAAAAACCCTAGAAGGATTTGGAATTTGGGCTTAGAAAATGAAAGCCCATCTCAGAAAAGGGCCTAATTTTAGAAAAATCAAGCCATGTTGAGGCCCAAATGATGTTTAAGAAAAAAGAAGTGGGAAGGGAGCCCAGTTAAAGCAATGGGCCAATTGCAAAAAACTAGTTGGAACAAGGAAAATGGGCCAAGGTTTTTTCTATTGTAGCCCAGGAAAAAGGGTAGGCCAAATTAGAGAATAGGCCCAGTTAAAATGGGCCCAAGTCTTAGCCCAGAATTGAGAATCCAAGGATATACAAAAAATATATATGTATTCTTGAACCTTTCGAAGAGAAAACACAGAAAAATCCTGGTCAAAATGTTCCTGCTCGAAAATCCTTCGACCAGGGCTTAGAAGGAAGGTTAATTCGGTCAGAAAGTAAGAATCTTGACCGAAAGGGAAGAAATCCTATTCGAAAAAAAAAAAAAAAAAAAAAAAATTTTTACTGGTTCGACCAGAATATTTCCTGACCCTGTCGACCAGGAATCAAGGTAAAATCCTGGTCGAATACTACCTGCCCGAAATAGCTTCGACCAAGGCAAGAGATGGTGGTTAATTCGGTCAAAAAATGGGGATCTTGACCGAAAATCTTAACCGAAAATTCCTGGTCGAAAAATCCTATTCGAAATAAAAAAAAAAAGAAAAAAAAAAAAAAAAAAAAAATAAAAAAATAAAAAAATATATAGGAAAAAATCCTGGCCGAAATTCGACCAGGAATCTTGCTCGAACCCAACCTGCTCGAAATTCAATCGACCAAGGCATACTGAAGGTTAATTCGACCAGGATCCTGGTCGAATGGATTCCTGGTCGAAAATTGTATTAAAAAAAAAAAAAAAAAAAAAAAAAAAAGAAAAAAGGGAGAGAAAAAAAAAAAAAGAAGAAAAAATCCTGGAAAATTAAGGAAATTCCTTAAATAATTTCTGAAAAATGGTAATATTTTCAGAAAATTAAGGAAAAATCCAGAAAATTAAGGATAAATCCCAGAAATTAGGGAAAAATCCAGAAATTAAGGAAATTCCTTAAATAATTTCTGAAAAATGGTAATATTTTCAGAAAATTAAGGAAAAATCCAGAAATTAAGGAAATTCCTTAAATAATTTCTGAAAAATGGTAATATTTTCAGAAAATTAAGGAAAAATCCAGAAAATTAAGGATAAATCCCAGAAATTAAGGGAAAAATCCAGAAAATTAAGGATAAATCCCAGAAATTAAAGGAAAAATCCGGAAATTAAGGATAAATCCCAGAAATTAAGGGAAAAATCCAGAAAATTAGGGAAAATCCCAGAAAATTAGGGAAAAATTCCTGGAAATTAAGATAATTTCTGAATAAAAGGAAGATTCGTTGTAAATGTGTAGGTCGCTCCACACTTTACGCAAAAACGAAACCCTGTAAGGGAACGAATAGATTTAACTTCTGCGAAACCTAATCAATGTTTCCCAAAAGTTGGGGGGCAAATGATAGGGATAAATAAGTCCTGATTTTATAATTAATGGGCTGCTAGGCCCAATAATAATAAGATGTATAATATTCAGACCAGAAAGGTTAAGTCTGACGGACCAGATTAGGCCTGGTGGAATAAAAGAGGCCCAAAAAGCCCTGATTATTAATTAATTTCGTAATTAATTAATAAGGGAGAAATCAGATGTTGAAAAGAGTCCCGATGAGGATATAAATCCTTAGAGATTAGCCTCAAGGGGACCTGAAAGGATAAGGAATCAACTTCCTACTTCCTAGGACTCCTAAGTCTATCCTAATTCAGAGGCTTATCCACCAAGCCTCCTATACCAAGTCCAATTCAAGGACTCCCGCATCTATATAAGGGGCCTCACCCCACAAATCTAGAACTACGTTTTTTGACTTGATCCTTGGCAATCAGCAAGGTACGTAGGCATCTTGTTAAGGCAGATTGAGTCACGAAACACAAGAGCAGTCAAATCGAGCCTTGGAGCTCACGTTCCTTAGTATTAAATACAGCAATAATATATAGTAGTTTTAATCCATAACAAATAGTATTAATAATTTCTGAATTATTTTATTAAATTATAAATTCGAATTTATTTATTTAATTAATTATTTAATTATTTATCTAATTATTTATTAATTATCTAATTAATTAATAATTGGGTAATTAATTAATAATTAGGTAATTAATTAGTGAATAAAGATTAGAAATAATTAAGTAATGTGATTAATAATCTAATAATTAGTTAATAATGCGAATAGTGATTCACTAATTAGAATTATTATTCGAGCGTTAGTTATTTGAATAATATTGCGGTAATTATTCATATCGTGTAATTAGTTATCGGTAATTATCTGTTTAGCGAATCGTACGAGTTTCAATAATAATCTAATAGTTCGATAATTATGTGAGAATTGCGAGTAGCTCGTAGTTATACGAGTGATTAATCATTAAGTTAGTTTATAATTCGAGCAATTCGTAGTTATTCGATAAATAACGTATCGGTTAATTAAATTGATTGATTATTTGTAAATAATCGATCTGGTCGAATAAATAATAATAATTTGTAATAAATAGTAATAATTCCTAATAATTAGGGATTAATTATTTTTAAAATACAATAATTATTAATTAATTATTTAAAAATATAATTAAGGATTTTTTAATTATAATTAATTATTTATAATTAATTATTAATTAATTAAATCTTGTTTAATTCATAATAATTCAACCGTTAGTCCGATTTGAGCGAAACGAAGACCTCTAGACTCAGAAAAATGAGACGAATCCAATAAAAATAGTTGTAATTATAATTTTTTCCGAAAGAGAGTGGTTTGATGATAATTGATAGTTTGTAGGTCCTAATAGGGGTATAATTGAGCCGAATAAATCCTGAAAAATTATAATAAAATCAGATAAGACTAGTAATGCATGTATGAGTCTATAATTGATTCTAAAAATAATTATAAGTCTAAAAAAATGTATTATATATTTTATCTGCTACGTGCTTTACGTGATTATGTGAATATATGTGCTGTATAAATGTATGTGTATATATGCGAGTCAGATAGAAATGCATGGGTAGACTGATGAGGTTGCGTGATATCAATTCAAGATACACGTATATAGTAAGTTATCTAAACGACTATTTTTCCATGATTGGTTCAGTGTTAGCAAGGCAGAGCAAGCTAGGGTCAGAAGACAGTGAGTTAAACCAGGTTAAGTACGCGCAAGGCAAGTTTTTCCCCTATTCTAAATTCAGAATAGTGATTTATATTTCTTTTCTATCGTATCAATTCTCTTTGATAATCATTGTTCATATACACTGTTACCCATTTATTATTGCTTGTTTCCAATTTCATTTCAATTCTTGATTTACCCAATTTATTGAATTCCATGTTCATATTTCAATCCTTTTTACCCTTGTTACATATACTCTGGTATATCCTGGTATTGGGATATATCAATAGCATTCTGATTGTTCCGGGTGCTAAGCCTTGGACTGGATGGTTACTATACGGGCTGGGTTTTACCTAGACCATTATTTAATAGGCCATAGTTGCCTGAGTACTCCTTATGTAGGTTAGGTCTATGCAGTTGGGTATAGATCCGCACTATATTCTGACTGATCAGCAGGTTATAGTGCATATGTTGGTTCTTATTTCCAGTCTTGTTCATTTGGTACTCGCCAGCATTGGCAAATTACTATCCTATACAGATTCAGATGGTTGATCCAACCAGCAGCATATTGATTCACTTATCTCTCTTTCTTTATACTATATATATTATTGCAGGCTTGTTGAGCAATTTTGGCTCATCCCTTTTTATTGTTACTCCTATTGTTTTACAGTTAAGGTAGAGAATGAAACCCATCAGGACCCGCATAGTCAAGAAGCGAGTCAAGCAGCGGGACCCTCTTATACCAAGAGTGTTCCTTCCTATTCCCGAAGAGGGCTTTGAATCGCCAGATCAGGTGTAGCAGAATAAGTAGTAATGTTGGGTTGAATAAAAGTATTGTGTAGTTTGAGTAAAAGTTGTGTAGTGAGAGTGCAGATAGAATAAAGTTTTGTAACAAAGAGAGTTCTTGAGACAGATTTTATTTAGTTGGGTTTGTAATAAAGTGTAGTATGTGGTTCTTGTTTTCAACTCAGACCTTAAAAGATCCTGAGTGGAGATAGTTCGGGGTAATTATTATATTTATATTCCGCTTGTGCAGGTTTAGTTGGTAATTGTTGTTAATAATGCCCCAAATCTATACCCCGGATTTGGAGGGTGTTATAGTTGGCATCAGAGCTTAGGTTTGACCTTTGAAAACAAGAACGTTAGGGTTAAGATAAGATAGGAAAATGAGATAGGATAGAAGTAAGAGTGTTAGGATTGTCTGTTTATGTGATTAGAAGTTATGAGTTTTAGAATTGTGATTTGATTGTTTTTGTGTTATTATTTTTATGTATACTAGATGGCTTCTTTATCATCGTCTACGGAGAGGACCGTGACAGATCCAGTGGATGCACCGATATTAGCCCCAGTGTCAGAGCAGATCTTACCTCCATTGCCACTACCTCCACCATTGCTACCTGGACCAGCACCAGTTATACCACTTCCCCCAGAGGTACCAGGTTTTGCAGATTATTTTCCATATTTTGAGCCAGAGATACCAGATTTTCCACCTTTAGAGTTTCCGATATTCGATATTCCTGACATGGTTGATCTTCCGCAGTGGGAGGATTTAGAGCCTCAGATTCCTATGCCACCAGTCGAGATTCCAGAGATGCCACAGATGGAGCCAGAGGCAGAGCCGCCAGTGTATGCACCTATAGAGCAGCCTGTCTTATTCCCTGCCCCATTAGCCATTTATGCACCTGTTCCTGGAGTTTATCAGTTTCCTCAGCCAGAGTTTATGGATGAGATCGTGGTAGATGGACCATTACCTTCTCGAGGTTCCAGCACTGATCTTCGTGAGCATCATACAGTGACTTACCAGCGCTTTCAGGCTGAGAGGGAGGAGAAGAATAGATGGCAGAACCAGTGCAGAGAGATCCTTGGATTATATGAGATGCAGGCAGATGGTCTTGTCAGAGCATTATGACCAGATTATATACTGAGAGAGAGGCTACATCAGATTCACCGGATTAGTTCTCAGCAGCTTATGGAATTGAGACAGCAGGATCTTAGTGCGGAGACAGCATATCGCAGAGTATTGGGACTTACCGAGGCAGTGCTAGAGGCATTACAGGAGGAGTTGAGCCATGTGCCACCAGGATTTTGAGACTAGCAGATCGATGAGTGTTGTATTATGTACATTTTGTAGATAGAGGCAGCATAGTATTGTATGACTAATTTGTATGAGTATAGCTACTGACTTTGACTGATAGTAGTAGCAGTACGACTGTTATATCATAGGTTTTTTTATCAAGCACTGACACCTGCAGCTGGTGTTCTACCTATATATATATGAGATGATCTTTTGCACATTTTATTTATTTTATTTTTATTTATTTAAGCAATTACATTTATTTCATTACCATTGCATAATTACAAATGTTGTTTTATTTATGATCATGTTGTATCTTTAAGTTTTCAAAAAGATTTTAGAACATAAAAAAAAAAAATATTTACACATCATACTGTTTTATCTATTCAGTTATTTAATAAGCTGTTTTATTTTCCCAAATCGACTGTTTTAATATATGTTTAATATATTGTTATTAAAGAAGACCCATTATTTATCTACCAGAAAGATGGCACCCAAAAGAAAAGTACAACCCGACTCATCAAATGGAAACACCGAGGGCCAAAACAATAATAACCAGATGGATCAGATGTTTAATCTCATGCAACAGCAGATATTGATGATGCAACAACAAATACAGCGGCAACAACAGCAGTTCCAGCAATAGATGTTACAGCAAGCCGCTCATCCAGGACATCAAGTACCACCAGCAGCACCTACGGTCACTTTCAAGCAAATTCAGTCAGTAAAACCTCCGGAATTTATGGGTTCCACGGATCCTACAAAAGCGAGAGCTTGGCTGAAAGAGATGGAAAAGGCTTTTTGGTTGGTGAAAGTTGAGAAAGAATTGAAGACGGATTTTGCTAGCTACTTTCTGAAAGGCGAAGCTAATTACTGGTGGGAATCGAAGAAAATTTTGGAAGGAGAAGGTGTGGTGACCTGGGCTAGATTCACTGATCTTTTCTTGGAGAAATATTTTCCTCGTTTTATGAAGAACCAGATGGAGATCAAATTCTTGGAGCTGAAGCAAGACAACTTATCAGTGGCGGATGAGACCAAGTTCACTGAATTGGCAAGGTTTGTTCCAAAACAAGTGGATACGGATGAGAAGCGAGCCAAGAGATTCCAGCAAGGACTGAAACCATGAATTCGTAGCAGTGTAGCTGTGTTTGAACTGACGACTTATACGCCTGTTGTTCAGAAGGCTATGATTATTGAAAGTGAAAGTGAAGCAGCTCAGAAAGAGAAAGGACCATGAAATTTTCAGAATCGTTTCAACAAAAGGCCGGGATTTCAGGCTCGAAGAAAAGTAAATTTTAGGAGACCGGAACAAAACAACCAGAGGATGGGTAATCGACTTCCTGCCCCAACTCAGCAAAGGCTTATTCAACCGCCTATACCTGATTGCAGAACGTGTGGTAAAAAGCATACGGGGATTTACAACAAGCCAAATGTTACGTGTTTTAAGTGCAAGCAAAGGGGACACTATTCTGGAGAATGTCCGACGGGAAAAGCAGAAGTTACTTGTTTCCAATATGGGAGAAAAGGACATATCGCCAGAGACTGCATAGGAATTGTAATGGCCACTAGTATTTTAAGAGTTTTAGCATTACCTCCACCTCCACTACCACAGCAAAATCAGCCTAGAGCAAGGACTTTCAATATGTCAATGAAGGAAGCGGTACAGAGTCCGAATGTGGTTGCAGGTACACTCCCTGTAAATTCTGTAAATGCTTTAGTATTGATTGATTCAGGAGCTACTAGATCTTTTATTTCTGAAGATTTTATCTCTAAGATAGATTGTGAGGTTCAGTGGTTAGATGAAGTGTTAGTCATAAAATTAGCAAATGATGATCAGGTTGCAGTAAATCGAGTATGCCCGAGTTGTGATATTGAGATAGGGAGATGTCATTTTTCAGTTGATTTGATACCTTTTAGGCTAGGGGAGTTTGATGTTATTCTAGGAATGGATTGGCTATCTAGTAATAATGCTCAGATTGATTGTGCGAATAAGAGAGTGAAATTGCAAACTGAAGAAAATGAAACGGTAATATTTAAAGGTGAGAAACAAAACCAGAAATTTCTATCAATAATGCAGACGAGAAGATTGCTACGTCAAGGATGTCAAGCTTATTTAGCCTATGTACGGGATGCTGATAAGGGTAATCCGAAGATTGAAGATATTCCTGTAGTTTGTGAGTTTCTTGATGTTTTTCCAGACGAACTACCAGGACTTCCACCAGATCGAGAAATCGAGTTCACTATTGACTTGACGCCAGGGACTGAACCAATTTCGAAAGCTCCATATCGAATGGCACCTGTTGAAATTAAGGAATTAGCAAAGCAGTTGCAAGAACTTCTCGATAAAGGAATCATAAGGCCAAGTGTATCTCCATGGGGCGCGCCAGTATTGTTCATGAAAAAGAAGGATGGTAGTATGCGACTGTGCATTGATTATCGTGAGCTGAACAAGTTAACTATCAAGAATAAATATCCTTTACCTCGCATCGATGATTTATTTGATCAACTAAAAGAAGCAGCATGGTTTTCGAAAATTGACTTACGATCGGGCTATCATCAGTTAAAGATCAAGGCTGAAGATATTCCTAAGACAGCGTTCAGAACGAGGTACGGACACCATGAATTTCTTGTGATGGCTTTTGGATTGACGAATGCACCTGCAGCGTTTATGGATTTGATGAATCGAGTATTCAAGAAGTATCTGGATAAGTTTATCATTGTATTTATTGATGACATCTTGATCTACTCCAAGACAGAAGAAGAACATGCATCGCATTTAAGAACAACATTGGAGATATTACGAAAGGAGCAGCTTTATGCAAAATTTTCAAAATGCGAATTTTGGTTGAAAGAAGTTCAGTTTCTAGGGCATATCATCAGTAGAGAAGGCATTCAAGTTGATTCACTAAAGATTGAAGCTGTGTTGAACTGGGAAAGACCAAAGACGCCGACAGAGGTTCGAAGTTTCTTAGGATTGGCAGGATATTATCGAAGATTTGTTAAAGGTTTTTCGAAGATAGCAACACCGCTGACCAAGTTAACTCGAAAAAGTGAAAAGTTTGAATGGAATAGTAAGTGTGAAGAAAGTTTTCAAGAGTTGAAGAATCGGTTGGTGACCGCACCAGTATTAGTACTGCCAGATGAGCAAGGAAATTTTGTTATATACAGTGACGCTTCGTATCGCGGGCTAGGATGTGTGTTGATGCAATATGGTAACGTCATTGCCTATGCCTCGAGACAACTTAAACCTCATGAGCAGAAATATCCTACGCATGATCTGGAATTGGAAGCAATTGTATTTGCATTGAAGCTTTGGAGACATTATCTGTACGGTGAAAAATGCGAAATCTACACGGATCATAAAAGTCTGAAGTATATCTTCACGCAAAAGGAACTGAACATGCGACAACATCGATGGCTGGAATTGATTAAAGATTATGATGTTACAATCAGTTATCATCCAGGAAAAGCAAATGTTGTAGCAGATGCGTTGAGCAGAAAAGAAAGATTGAATCGGTTAACTTCATCTGAAGAATTGGTTAAGGAATTCGATAAATTGGAAATCGAGATTCGTATTCCCCATGAGTCTGCAGGAACTATCTACGCTATTGTAAGTCATATGTCATAGACCTATTTGTATATTCGAGGATTCAACTCAACTCAAATAAGAATGTAATAAGTAAATAGTGGATCGACCGTCAAAGAGATCTCGCAAAGTAATATCTGTCAAAGGATTCAGAGACAATGTTCATCTACAGACTTGAGGAGTTAATTCACTGGAAGAAGTTCAAGAAGTTGATCATGCCTCAGTGATAATAAATCAAGATCGTGGATTTAATCAAGTGACAGAGATCTCGTCAGGGTATCATTAAATTACAAGGATTTAATCTGAAGAAAATCAAAGTGTCAGAGTCAAGACATGAAGAAACGTCACGGAAGTTAGTCACTCATGAACCAGGCAGTACATCGAGTGTCAACGTTGAAGTGGTGGAATTGATTCATAATTTTCAGTGATTTTCAGAAGATTTGCAGAAGAATGGTTGCTGCTCAAGACTAGAATTAATTCTCTATTAATTAATTAAGTCATCTAATTTAATTAAGAAAATAAATTATATCTGCAAAGAATAATTTATTTATTAATTGAATTAATTGATTAATTAATTCTGAATTAATTCTAGGAATTTTAGGAATTTTCAGAAGTTTAATTGGATTAAATTCAAGGCTTAAATCAGCAAAACAAATGGAAATGAACTAGCATGACAATCTGGATTGTCATACCGATTGTCATGCTAGGCCATTTTCCATTGTCATACCGAAAGTTACATCAGGTGGATGATTGTCTTGCTAGTTCATTCTGATTGTCATGCTAGTTCATTCTGATTGTCATGCTAGTTCATTCAGATTGTCTTGCTAGTTCATTCAGATTGTCTTGCTAGTTCATTCAATTGTCCTACCGAAAGTCTTGCAAGCTTAAAGGATTGTCATTCCAATTCAATTGATTCAGCTGTTGATAAAAGAAGCAGAAGCAGCAATTCAAATATATCTCAATAAAAATACAAGAACAAAAGTGCAGCCGCCTCTGAAACATATTATTCTTCATCTGCTTTATTCAAGATCATAATTTCTAGATTGTAATGTTAAATCTAATCCACTAGAAATCTTTATCTTGTTCTTGTGTATCAATCTAGCGGATTAAAATCCCTAGAACTTAATCTCAAATCGCGTTTAGCATTTGATTCTAATTATTGCAAAAATAGAAAAAGTTCATGTCGAATTTATTCTAGATTTGTGATAATTGATTTGAGATTAATACCTTGTAATCGATACAGTTGTTGTAACACATTTCAAGTTTAATAATATTTTTATTTAACTTGAATTTTGTTTCACATTTTTTATTCCGCATTTTATTCGATTATTTGGTAACGTTTGTATTCAACCCCCCTTCTACAAACACATTGGGACCCAACAATTGGTATCAGAGCCTTCTGATTAACGAACAAATCAAGATCCTAGACTTTTGTGATTTTTCAACTCCTTGAATTTTTATTTATTAAAAAATTCATAATGACTTCACATAAAGTTGGAACCGTTAAAATTCCACAATTTGATAAAGAGAATTATATCATGTGGAAGAAGAAGATGCTATTATTTTTACAAGTTGCAAATCCCAAATATTCAAACTTGTTAAAGAAGGGTATAAAAACTCCGATGGTTATTGAACCGGAGGTAATAATAGATGGTGTGGTGACTACTGAAGCTAGAACCTATCCAAAAGAGCCTGAAGATTTTACTCCTGCTGAGAAGGAAGAAGCCTCCTTGGATGCCAGCCTTCAATTAATATTAATTGATTCCCTTGATCCCTTGATGAACAGACATGTGATGAACTGTAAAAATTCCAAACACATGTGGGAAACTATTGAGGTGATTAATGAAGGCACAGAGGAAGTTAGGGAGAACAAGTTGGAAATCCTAACCTCTGAATATGAACATTTCAAATCAAATCCAGGAGAAGGAATTACTGAAGTGTTTGAGAGGTACAATGCGTTGATCAACAACCTGAACATCAATGGAAAGTATTATTCAATCAGGGAGGTCAACAAAAAGTTCCTTTTAACACTGCCAGCTCATCTTGAACATAGAATCACTGCCATTAGAGAAGCTAGAGATCTGAGTGAGATTTCTTTGGACAGGCTCTATGGAGTGTTGAAAACTTATGAGTTGGAGCAGATTCAACAGAAGGAAGTCTACGGGAAGGATAGAATGGTCAGCACATCTAATGCACTTGTAGCTGAAGGTCAACAACAACAACAATCTCAACAGTTAGAAAGAATGGTACAGTTTTCCAAGGGTGAGGAAAATGAGTTAGTAGCAGAATATGATCCTCCTACTACAAATCAATCAAGTGATGATTTTTATTCCTTGGAAGAGCTGGAGCAATTGGAAGATGAATCAATGGCCCAAATTGTCAAGAGATTCTCCCATGTCAGATTCAGGAGGAATCCCAAGCTTAAGTACAAGTCCAACTACAACAAATTCCAGAAAGGTGGATCTTCATCCTCTAACACCAGCAGTGGTGGGTACAAAACAGGAATGGTTGATCGAAGCACCATTAGATGCTATAACTGTAATGAGTTGGGACACTTTGCCACAGAATGTAGGAAGCCAAAGCAAGTAGGAAAGAACTCTGAAAGGGCTTATCTGGCAAAGGGAAGAAGCTGGGATGATACTGACAGTGAAGATGAAGATGAAGGAAATCTTGCTCTTATGGCTATTGATGGAAAAGCTTCATCGTCAAGAATAGAGGTAAAACTTTCTGATGCTGAAATGGTTTATCATCTAAGAGGTAACTTAGATTGTGCACGTCGTGATAATGAACTGTTAAGTTTACAGATCACAGACCTTGATAAAGAGGTCAATGAATTAAGACTTGTGCACATTAATCAAGACAAATTAAAAGAACAGGTATCTTTTCTAGAGAATAGAGTTGACTGTTATAGAAAACTCGAAACTATTCTCAAAGATAAGATCACCGGTCTTGAGACTAAGGTTAGAGCCTACTTCAATTCTTGTTCGAAGGCTAAAGAGTTCTACAGTAAGCAAGCTGTTAATCAAACATCTGGAATAGGTTATGATTACAATGCTGCTATTGGAGAATTAGGCATAAACTCCCCTCCTCATGTATGTGCTAAAGGGAGGGAAGTACCACATGTGCTTAAGGGTGTTGATGAACCCCTCTATAAAGCATCAATTGCTGAACCATTTGATGCGACCTCTTCTGTTATTCAAGAAGAAATACGTGCTGAGGATCATGCTTATGAGAAGATTGTTTCCAAGTCAAGTGAGTCGAAAGTTCCAGTCAAAGTTGTGAAAGCAACTGAGACTAACTCAGACACACATGAGTTGGATAACAATAATGCCATGTCTACCATGCATAAATTGCCTGCTGTTAATCACTCTCATAAAGCATGTGGTGTTGCTAATTGTATGTCTTGTGCTTTTAATATGATGTATGCTTATTTTAATGGTAAGCATGTGTCTAATGATAAGACTACTCCTCGTCAGCATGTGAATAACAAGAAGCATGATAGGTCTAAGACTGCTAGTCCTTCTAAGGCTAGAAAGGAGACATTTGTGCCTAAGCTTAAACAGAAATTTGTTAAGGCTGTTTACAAGGTCAAATGTTCAGTCATTGAGAAAGTTGAGACAATTAAAATTAAAAATGTTGTTTTGCCTGACAAAGGACAGTTCTACAAGTATGCCGGGCCCAACCAAGTTTGGGTTCCGAAGAAGGTCTAATCCATTTGAAGTGCAGGGCAGTATACAGGTGTAACCGGTAGTGTGGATTCTTGACAGTGGATCATCAAGATATATGACCGGAGATAGAGCCCTGCTATCAAATGTGATTGAGAAAGCTGGCCCCCTGATTACCTTTGGAGATAACAGCAAAGGTTTATCTGAGGGATATGGCTGTTTGCAAGCTGGGAATGTTATCATTGTAATTTTGTATATTGTGCTAGGTTATTATCAGGAAGCAGTATCTAACATATAGCACCAGTGACGAGACTTGAGAATATTACGACATATAAGACACCTGCTGCACATTACACTTGGAATTGTACTCTAGTAAGATGTGTACAAGTGTACTCCTGATTGGTGAGTCAAAAGAGGAAGTCAATGCACCACAGTTCATGGACTTTGCAGCTGCAGATCTATTGGACTATGCAATTTCTTCTTCACAATCTCACTTCAGGTTGGTATGAACTAGTATACTGCTCAAGCAATCGTCAAGGACATGGTATGGCACTCTAACAAAAGTTATAATGTTATATGAACTAGTAGAGTCGTCATATTTATAACTATCTTATCACTAAGCACAATCATATTGTTTTATATGTGCAGTGGTATATTGTTTATGCAACATAACAATTAGTATCTAAAGTACTTGACAAGTATCGGTCAATGATATCTTGTTAACATTATGTTGCAGATATTTGTAAGTTTTTGACATGAATGAGAATTACTTAGACTTTACCCTAAGTGATCAATGTTTTATCAAAAACTCATTCATATTGAAAAACAAAATCAAACTTCTTTCTAGATTAGTGATTTCTTATGTCATGTAAAATCTTTTGAAATCACTATTGTAAATAATTTTCTCTCTATTACCATATGTTCTGTGTTACAGGTTCAGTCTCCAATGACTTTCTTTCGTTGACAGTCATGAGGTTGAAAACCCACAACGTCTATCCCAGACTGTAAAGACAAACACAAAAAACAGAACCAACCAACACTCTCTTACCACTAAATGTAGTATGAATGAGCGTGAGGGAGATAGTGCCTTAGTGCACCACATAAGGAAGGTTCTGTAGTCAACCCAGTAGCTCTGTCTCCTACATAGATGAGTAGTATTTAAACCGAGACAACTGCTAGCCCCCATACATCTTCTCAAAAAGATGTAATGGCTGAAAAGGTACAAAAACAGTTACTAGATTCATTCTCTCAACAGGGTGAGTCTATTGAATTTTGCCTGTCGGCCAAGGTATCCGATGTAGTGTCACCACTTCAAACATAATCAATTATTGATGCACAAGGAGAGGTTACACACACAAAGGATGAGTTGACGGAAACAAGAGTTTCGACCACTTTAAGGTCAGATTCGATTGTTCAAGGTTCGTTAGTGGACCAATTGCCTTTACAGGTGTTAGGAGAGGATACTGATCCAAAAGCCATATGTCAGTGGTCAGTGTCTACCTCCCCAGGCTTAAATCCCCTGGATGCATCTGCGGATAGTGGATCTGACATAGGTGCAGATCGGCAACTTGTTGACAATGATTCAGATATTACCTGATAAGTCACAAGGAAATGTCTTCACAGACATTAGAAGGGAACTTTGATCTTTATGCTAAATTCGTTGGATCATTGTTTACCTTCCCAGAATTCAAATCTGGAACCCTAAAAGGGAAACTAGCAACTTGTAGATTATGACTCAGATTCATCTGACGAGTTTAACAAGGATGGGGATTTGCGAACTCCCATTGCACCACCTATGACCTCCTTAAGGATGGCTAAGGTGATTTTCCTTGCAGGTACAGCTGATTTTTGGAGCTATGAGAGGAGTGATACACTTGTGAGAATGAGTGTAAATACGAGTGGAGAGAAGAGTGAAACACATGTGAGGTACACTAAAACACAATCACACACTCACAGTGAGGAAGAAAGAGAAACTACTTGTTATTTCTTTTCCAACCAAGTGAAATATGAGAACTCCTTCAGACGACGGCATACATTCCTTCTTTAAGGGGGAGATAAAAGCTTAAGTAATAGTTTGGAGGATTCCTCAACTAAGGGGGAGAAATAGCAGGGAGGAAGAAAAAGATCCTACATGTACACTACACCACACCATTGTTGTTTGTAACTACGGATCCTATTGTACGGGAGAGGTGGTAAACACAAGGTGATTTCCTAGTAAGGGAAGAAGCAGTTAGGGGAGTACCATTGGTTTTTATCTGCGGATCCTATTGTACGGGAGAGGTGGTAAAACGAAGGTGATCTTCTTTAATCAGTTGATTCTCATAGGGGGAGAAGCAAGAGATATGGGCTTCTCAACAGGAAATGTGGTTGTACAAATGAAGATGGAACTATTTGAAGATATGTTCAGTCTAGAGGAACATCTACTTGGAATCTGGAAAATGTTAAATCTAGTCCAGAACTTTTCTACTATTTACTTTGCATGTATGTTTATATCTTTTTCTTATTTGTTAGTTGAGTTATCCTCTAGGTATTTGTGTGTTATTGTCTAACAAACAAATAGGGGGAGATTGTAAGTCATATGTCATAGACCTATTTGTATATTCGAGGATTCAACTCAACTCAAATAAGAATGTAATAAGTAAATAGTGGATCGACCGTCAAAGAGATCTCGCAAAGTAATATCTGTCAAAGGATTCAGAGACAATGTTCATCTACAGACTTGAGGAGTTAATTCACTGGAAGAAGTTCAAGAAGTTGATCATGCCTCAGTGATAATAAATCAAGATCGTGGATTTAATCAAGTGACAGAGATCTCGTCAGGGTATCATTAAATTACAAGGATTTAATCTGAAGAAAATCAAAGTGTCAGAGTCAAGACATGAAGAAACGTCACGGAAGTTAGTCACTCATGAACCAGACAGTACATCGAGTGTCAACGTTGAAGTGGTGGAATTGATTCATAATTTTCAGTGATTTTTAGAAGATTTGCAGAAGAATGGTTGCTGCTCAAGACTAGAATTAATTCTCTATTAATTAATTAAGTCATCTAATTTAATTAAGAAAATAAATTATATCTGCAAAGAATAATTTATTTATTAATTGAATTAATTGATTAATTAATTCTGAATTAATTCTAGGAATTTTAGGAATTTTCAGAAGTTTAATTGGATTAAATTCAAGGCTTAAATCAGCAAAACAAATGGAAATGAACTAGCATGACAATCTGGATTGTCATACCGATTGTCATGCTAGGCCATTTTCCATTGTCATACCGAAAGTTACATCAGGTGGATGATTGTCTTGCTAGTTCATTCTGATTGTCATGCTAGTTCATTCTGATTGTCATGCTAGTTCATTCAGATTGTCTTGCTAGTTCATTCAGATTGTCTTGCTAGTTCATTCAATTGTCCTACCGAAAGTCTTGCAAGCTTAAAGGATTGTCATTCCAATTCAATTGATTCAGCTGTTGATAAAAGAAGCAGAAGCAGCAATTCAAATATATCTCAATAAAAATACAAGAACAAAAGTGCAGCCGCCTCTGAAACATATTATTCTTCATCTGCTTTATTCAAGATCATAATTTCTAGATTGTAATGTTAAATCTAATCCACTAGAAATCTTTATCTTGTTCTTGTGTATCAATCTAGCGGATTAAAATCCCTAGAACTTAATCTCAAATCGCGTTTAGCATTTGATTCTAATTATTGCAAAAATAGAAAAAGTTCATGTCGAATTTATTCTAGATTTGTGATAATTGATTTGAGATTAATACCTTGTAATCGATACAGTTGTTGTAACACATTTCAAGTTTAATAATATTTTTATTTAACTTGAATTTTGTTTCACATTTTTTATTCCGCATTTTATTCGATTATTTGGTAACGTTTGTATTCAACCCCCCTTCTACAAACACATTGGGACCCAACAGCTATGACTTTTCAACCAGGATTGCTAGAAAAGATTCGCCGTTGTCAAGATGAAATGATGAGTCAAGATGATGACTTAAAGGGAGAAGAGATTACAACTCAGAAAGATAATGAAGGAATTTTAGGTTTTGCGTCAAGAATCTGGATCCCTAACGTGGCAGAATTAAAAGAAGAGATTATGCGAGATGCGCACAATTCGAAGTATTCCATTCATCCAGGAAGCACGAAAATGTATCACAATTTGAAGGAGAACTTTTGGTGGCCGAATATGAAGAAGGAGATAGCAGAATGGGTGAGTAAATGCTACACATGCCAGCGAGTCAAAGCAGAACATCAACGTCCGAGTGGTTTATTACAACCGTTAAACATTCCAGAATGGAAATGGGAACATCTGGCGATGGATTTCGTAGTGGGACTTCCAAGAACGAAAGCAAATCACGATGCAATTTGAGTTATTGTTGATCGATTGACAAAATCAGCACATTTTCTTCCAATTAACGAGAGATTTTCACTGGACAAGTTAGTGCACTTATATCTTAAAGAAATTGTGATGCGTCATGGAGTACCAGTATCGATTGTATCGGATCGAGATCCTCGTTTTAATTCAAGATTTTGGAGACAATTCCAAGAATGTCTAGGAACGAAGTTGAACATGAGTACAACCTATCATCCGCAAACCGACGCTCAAAGTGAAAGGACAATTCAAACGATTGAAGATATGCTACGAGTTTGTGCGATCGATTTTGAAGGCAGTTGGGATGAACATTTACCCCTAGTGGAATTTTCTTATAATAACAGCTATCACGCCAGTATTGGAATGCCACCGTATGAAGCATTATATGGGAGGAAATATAGATCACCAGTGCATTGGGATGAAGTTGGAGAACGCAAGATTTTGGGTCCAGAATTAATTCGGCAGACAAAAAAAAAGATTGAACTTATTCGAAAACGAATCGAGGCAGCGCAAAACAGGAAAAACAAATATGCAGACCAAGCAAGGAAGGATATGGACTATCAGGAAGGAGAACACGTATTGCTCAAAATATCGCCATGGAAAGGATTGACCATATTTGACAATAAAGGGAAATTGAAGCCACGATACGTTGGACCATTTGAGAATTTGAAGAAAATTGAGAAGGTTGCGTACGAGTTAGCTTTACCACCCCATATGCAGCACATTCACAACGTATTTCATGTATCTATGCTTAAGAAGTACAATCCTGATACAAGGCATGTAATAGAATATGAACCAGTAGAACTTCAGGCAGATTTGTCGTATGTAGAGCAGCCGATAAGGATTTTAGATCGGCAAGAGAAGGTATTAAGAAATAAGTCTATATCATTAGTGAGAGTCTTGTGGAGAAACCCAGTAGTTGAAGAATCAACATGGGAGCTTGAGAGTGAAATGTTAGAAAAGTATCCTCAGTTATTTGCATAGTGTGATTCTGAGGACAGAATCCTGTTAAGGGGGGGAGAATGTAACGACCGAGGAATTACGCTTGTATTATATTATAATAATGATAAATTATGTGTATTATTATGTGATTAAATGTGTTAAGTCGTTAAACCCTAACTGCTATGTGTTATGTGTTGGCTGTTTTGATACCGACGTGTTTTGGATATTTATTGAGCGTTTTATCGTCAGTTATATATGTTATATTAAAACCTGTACAGCTCAAAACTATGTTTTAAAAGCCCATATTTCAAACAAAATCATTGGCTCTATTTTATTAAAAATGCCTTATACCATATCGCTATTCTGAACCCCTAGACGTTTTACAAACTGACCTTTTTCGCGAAAAAACGACTTTTCCGGACCCATTCGGATACCAAAAACCCCACAAAAATTACATTTTATTTTTATATGATCATGAAATTATCATATATCATTTTTCTTTGTATTTTTGTAATATTCACAATTTTTGGGAATTTTTAGCATTTATTTTGTATTTATTGGATATTTAAAAATTCAATATTAATACCCAAAAATTATAAAAATTGGGGCCAAATATTTTTATTAGGAGTGTAATTAGTCCCTTAATTTTACTTAGGGGTATTATTTTCATAAATATAAATACCTGAGTTATTATTAATTAAATCAGTTAATTATACAGAAAAATCAGAAAAATAAAAAGAAAAAGAAAAAGGGAATTACGGTTAGGGTTTGTGAAGAACAGAGCAGGAGAATCAAGGTCGAATTTCATCGTGATTCCGGAGTCCAAATCAGTCGTGTGAGTACTCGTTTTGAAGCTTATGATCTCTAGTTTTCAATTATGTAATTGTTTTTCGTGTTTGATTGATCGAATTGAAAGTTGTTATTTCGGGTTTTAATTTCGAATTCGGGTTTTGATTTCTAGTTATTGTTTGATGTTATTGTTGTTAGAAACGTGTAGATTGTTGAATAGGGAGTCGTTTGGTATCGGTTTCACTCGATTTGGTGTCCGTTTCGAGCTCGTCGGAAAAACGGCGATGCCGCCGTTGTTCTTCGTTTCCGGGGACGACGTCGACGACTGGAGAAGAAGGAAGGAAGAAGAGGGTGTCTGTGTTGTTGTGCTTCAGAAACGCAGAAGAAACGAACTGGAATCGAGCGTTTTGGCTGCGTGTGGTTCGCCAGAATCAGCCCGCCGGCGTCGGGTTCTGGGCAGCCGACCGGTTGTTCTTCCCGACCCGTTTGGGTTGGGGACGACCCGGTTTCGACCCGGGTTCAATCCTAAAAACCCAAAAATCTGTTTCTGTTTTTGTGTTTTTGATTTAATCAATTATTTATTTATAGTTTAATAATTAAAAATCGGTTTTAATAATTCTAAAAATTAATTAAAAATTAGTTTTAAATTCTGAAAAATAGTATTAATAATTTCTGAATTATTTTATTAAATTATAAATTCGAATTTATTTATTTAATTAATTATTTAATTATTTATCTAATTATTTATTAATTATCTAATTAATTAATAATTGGGTAATTAATTAATAATTAGGTAATTAATTAGTGAATAAAGATTAGAAATAATTAAGTAATGTGATTAATAATCTAATAATTAGTTAATAATGCGAATAGTGATTTACTAATTAGAATTATTATTCGAGCGTTAGTTATTCTAATAATATTGCGGTAATTATTCGTATCGTGTAATTAGTTATCGGTAATTATCTGTTTAGCGAATCGTACGAGTATCAATAATAATCTAATAGTTCGATAATTATGCGAGAATTGCGAGTAGCTCGTAGTTATACGAGTGATTAATCATTAAGTTAGTTTATAATTCGAGTAATTCGTAGTTATTCGATAAATAACGTATCGGTTAATTAAATCGATTGATTATTTGTAAATAATCGATCTGATCGAATATATAATAATAATTTGTAATAAATAGTAATAATTTCTAATAATTAGGGATTAATTATTTTTAAAATATAATAATTATTAATTAATTATTTAAAAATATAATTAAGGATTGTTTAATTATAATTAATTATTAATTAATTAAATCTTGTTTAATTCATAATAATTCAACCGTTAGTCCGATTTGAGCGAAACGAAGACCTCTAGACTCGGAAAAATGAGACGAATCCAATAAAAATAGTTGTAAGTTATAATTTCTTCCGAAAGAGAATGGTTTGGTGATAATTGATAGTTTGTAGGTCCTAATAGGGGTATAATTGAGCCGAATAAATCCTGAAAAATTATAATAAAATCAGATAAGACTAGTAATGCAGGCATGAGTTTAGAATTGATTCTAAAAATAATTATAAGTCTAAAAATAATGTATTATGTGTTTTATGTGCTAAGTGTTTTACGTGATTATGTAAATATATGTGCTGTATAAATGTATGTGTATATATGCGAGACAGATAGAAACGCATGGGTAGACTGATAAGGTTGCGTGATATCAATTCAAGATACACGTATACAGTAAGTTATCTAAACGACTATTTTTTCATGATTGGTTCAGTGTTAGCTAGACAGAGCAAGCTGGGGTCAGAAGACGGTGAGTTAAACCAGGTTAAGTACGCGCTAGACAAGTTTTTCCCCTATTCTAAATTCAGAATAGTGATTTATATTTCTTTTCTATCGTATCAATTCTCTTTAATAATCATTGTTCATATACACTGTTACCCATTTATTATTGCTTGTTTCCAATTTCATTTCAATTCTTGATTTACCCAATTTATTGAATTCCCTGTTCATATTGCAATCCTTTTTACCCTTGTTACATATACTCTGGTATATCCTGGTGTTGGGATATATCAATAGCATTCCGATTGTTCCGGATGCTAAGCCTTGGACTGGATGGTTACTATACGGGCTGGGTTTTACCCAGACCATTATTTAATAGGCCATAGTTGCCTGAGTACTCCTTATGTTGGTTGGGTCTATGCAGTTGGGTATAGATCGACACTATATTCTGACAGATCAGCAGGTTATAGTGCATATGTTGGTTCTTGTTTCCAGTCTTGTTCATTTGGTACTCGCCAGCATTGGCAAATTACTATCCTATACAGATTCAGATGGTTGATCCAACCAGCAGCTTATTGGTTCACTTATCTCTCTTTCTTTATACTATATATATTGTTGCAGGCTTGTTGAGCAATTTTGGCTCATCCCTTTTTATTATTACTCCTATTGTTTTATAGTTAAGGTAGAGAATGAAATCCATCAGGACTCGCATAGTCAAGAAGCGAGTCAAGCAGCAGGACCCTCTTATACCAAGAGTGTTCCTTCCTATTCCCGAAGAGGGCTTTGAATTGCCAGATCAGGTGTAGCAGAATAAGTAGTAATATTGGGTTGAATAAAAGTACTGTGTAGTTTGAATAAAAGTTGTGTAGTGAGAGTGTAGATAGAATAAAGTTTTGTAACAAAGAAAGTTCTTGAGACAGATTTTATTTAGTTGGATTTGTAATAAAGTGTAGTATGTGGTTCTTGTTTTCAACTAAGACCTTAAAAGATCCTGAGTGGAGATAGTTCGGGGTAATTATTATATTTATATTCTGCTTGTGCAGGTTTAGTTGGTAATTGTTGTTAATAATGTCTCCTCAATGCTAAGCTCACTCAGGTAACCAAACCCCATTTTACCCCCTCCATACTAGTTTTGTATGTTTCGGGCTTTCAGATTGCCGTAAATGCGTTCTTTTCACGTTTTAGCTTTGTTGAAATTTGATAATTGTTAACTTACAAACTTAAATTTAGGATTAACAATCACTTTGTCGATTCATGCCCGTGCTTTTTTTCGGGTTTTATCTATTTAACTCTGTTGATATGGAGTCCGTGTTGGTCTGTCATTTGCGTCATTTTAGCCCTAATCCTAATCCTGATGCTTAGATTTTACTACTATTGCCTTGTTGATAAATTCTTCCTGCTCGAGTGTTGGCCATTTTAATGTCACTTTTTTCAAAGTTAGTTGATTTTGCGAAAATGGGACTTGCATAATGTTATATTAAACATTTAAATTTAAAATATAATTAGAAATCTAGTTTTAACTCACAATCAGGAATTCATTTGGTGAAGTTCTAGCTTATGTTATAGATCCGTACTGTACGGTAACTCGTAAGTACCATTTTCTGAAATTCTGGCAAGTTGTGGAAGCTGGATTCTTCATTTTAGCGTATACTTGGCAGACTTTATAAGAATTTGTTTTGGACTCTTCAATGTACAGTTCTCTGTTTGAGTTACATGCTCTTTTTAAGTAGAAGAGGGGGGGACAAGGGGTTGAGAATTCTTACCCATGACCTTGTCATGCTTTGTCACGAGCCTATTTTCTTGTTTTTATTTTACAAATTCTAGATTACTGATTGACTCTCTTCTTTTATGTACCCAATATATAAGAAATAAGTTGTGCTATTTTTCCCCAGGATGGCTGCATTGTTTGCCCAACAACAGATAGCACTTTTGATTTGCGAACCGAAGCTGTCAGGGACTGGTACCCCAAGAATCCAGTGCTAAGAGCCCTTACCCCAATATTGAGAACGTTATATGTATACCCAGTGAAAACTGATGGTGACAGACATTTACATTAGCTTGGGTGGAGGAGCCAGTTCAGATGTATCTGCAGAGATTGTTTTTAGTGGCAGAGCACAACCTGGTGCTACGGCTACTAATGTTAATGTCGAAGAGGTATGAAATCCCTCATAATCACAAGCCCTCTTTTCTCAATAAGCCAAAGATGAGTTTTTTGTTAAAAAAAATGAAGTGGTAAAAAAGTCCATTTGTTGGCATTGTGAACACTGGCTTAAATAATTTGATCACTGCAATCTTAGTCTTCACACAAATAATTTAAGAACATTGTCTCATTTCTTGTTCTTTTCCACTTCAATAAAGTTGAAAAAAAGTCTTGCTATTTAATTTATCCTCAGAACTTAAAAGGCTTTAGGTTCTGCAGTTTTTATGCCGATACCAAGTACATAATAAATGCACAAAGACACACACTTTGATGTTCAAACAAACTATATATAAAAATCGTGCTTCAAGAAGTACACAATTGTCAGCCTGTAAGAATTGCACTCGGCTATGTTCTAATATTTTATATAAAACAAGCCAAAGCCAATAATATCATTCCGAACGAAAGTCTCTAAGGATCTTGCTGCTGGTATATATATATTTGGCCTTACAGAACCAAACCTTCTAAATTATATTGTGCTTCAGGTGAGAATGGTGGTAGATGAGGAGGCTCAAGGTTTTGGATTCACAGAGAGAAATGAGTTAATAAATGGGAAGGCTGCTATAATTGGCTTGCTTTGCCTACTAGATTTTGAACTCTTAACCGGTGAAGGTCTCCTCAAGGGAACATGATTTTTGGACTTCATTTATTCTGCATCAAATGCTCTGAGCTAGAAGCCTCTATATTCTATTTGGGCAACAAAATTTTCTGATGAAACATCATGATATATTACTTACACATACATAAGAAAAGAGGAGGTTCATTACTTCCTAAACATGTGTTCTCATTCTATTGACAACTGTAATGTTGTTTAATCTGAACCATGTTAATTCTAGAATCATGCGTTATAGTAGAGTTTCTTAGCAAAGTATATTTACTTTTTTATAAAATGCCTTAATTTTTATTTTTTTTGAAAAAATCGAACTTGCGTAAATTAACTTTCATCCTTGATCAGGTTACAGATAAAATCCGGAGCAGTACCGTACCGTTCTATAAAATCTGACATAGAATAAGTAGCTTGAGCTAACAAATGTGTTACTATATTCGCAGACCTCGTAGTAAAAACAACTAACACTTCCTCAAAGTGTTTAAGAATTTCCACACAATCTTCAACAATTGTATGAAAATTTGAAATACCCCTGCCTTCATGAATGGCATCAACCATTGTCTTCGCATCGTCTCGAAATACATCTTGTGTTTCTCCGTTGCGTGATCCAAAATAATGCTTCTCTGAGACTTCTTGCTTCCCCGTCGGTTGGCTTGCATTTTTTCCTCTAAACTGACAAGTACGTGCACGCATAAAGCATCCATTCTCATCCCGAACTACACATCTAGCTCTCAAAAATTCATAATCAACTCGATAAGAAGCATCATTGTTGATTTTAATCCACCCTGGAGGTGGTTTGCACCACTGCTGCATCTGCACCCGACTATTGCTCCAAGAACCGTCCTCCTGCACTCTTTTCCAATCCTGAAATAAATTCACAGCCATGACATTAACCCCAAAATCGACATGGCTTTTCTATCCCAGACCCAATTATTTCTTCG
The DNA here is from genome assembly GCF_009905375.1 of Apium graveolens. NCBI lineage: Eukaryota > Viridiplantae > Streptophyta > Magnoliopsida > Apiales > Apiaceae > Apium > Apium graveolens. Next base: position 135,188,370 of record NC_133650.1, on the reverse strand, counting down.
CACCCATAAGCTCCAACACATCAGCCCAATTTGAACACACTGCTATGTTAGCAGTTGTCCCACATCGTTTGTGGGAGGGGCAGATTGCTAGAATATAAGCAGTCAGATAAATCCATTAGTATGAGGGTTTTTGGGGTGTGCCCAAAAATAAAACCGTGCGGGCTCGGACCCAAAATGTACAATATTATATTAATATGGAGTTAGGCTTGCTTAACAAGCCCAACAAGTGGTATCAGGGCTCCAGGTTATAATTGTCTATAATAATCTCACGTGGGCTTCCAGATGGGCCTAGAAAAAGGTAGATGGGCTAACCCAGTATGGGCTCAAGGAAAAGGTAGGTGGACCTTCCAATTTGGGTGAAGGAGGAGGCAGTTAGCCAGATGGATTTCCAGTATGGGTCAAGGGGAAGCAAGATCACAGAATCAGGAGGCAGATCCGACAGGTGTCGAGCTCGATGTGTGAAGAGGAGATTGTTAGGAGTTGTCTCACATCATTTGTGGGAGGGGCATATTGCTAGAATATAAGCATCCAGATAACTCCATTAGTATGAGGCCTTTTGGGGTGTGCCAAAAAACAATTCGTGCGGGCTCAGGCCCAAAGAGAACAATATCATACTAATGTGGAGTTAGGCCTGCTTAACAAGCCTAACAATTAGTATCAGAACCAGGTTTTCAGGCGAATGGGAGCGATGGTAGAAGACGAGAAGGTAAAGATCGACAAATTTGATGATAATGAAGGATGGAGATTGGAAGCTATTGGACAAGTGTTAGGGCGAAAACACGCACTAATATTCACGCAAGTATACGCGTTCGCAAGTAATATAGAATACTTTCTAGTTCGTTCCCTCAGAGACTCAGACTAATTTATTGTCTAATTAAACTCACTCACCAATGTATGATTACTTCTCAATGTTAAGATAATAACACTTAAAATTGTTGATCAAATATTAACTATAATTAACTACTTAATTAACCACTTAACTCACACTTCAATTTATCAATAATAAAACACCCATGAGATCACAACTTCATTATTACTTCCTTCTATAGCCATTGTTATTACCTTTAGCATGTGACAGTGATGACATTAATCGAATAACATGAAACTGATAAAAGCCAACTTTCATTGTACTAATACCATTCTACCAAGCATCCACAATTAAGATAGAAGTTGAATAGTCATCAATTATGTTGAGTTCCTATATGTCTACAGAAATTGACAACACAATAATTTAAGCACAAGTTATTCCTTTTGATTACATAGGGCAAATAAAACTGTTAGAGTTACCCACTAATCATGCACAACGTACATGAACCTATGCTAGCATGGCAAGTTCTAAATCTCAAGATCCACCGTCGCTTCACAAGAGATTAACACCCTATCTTATATGTTCGCGACGCACATAAGACGAATACGCACAACCAATACTAGATATCATGCAATCATCACACACTAAAGTATTAAACAATTAACTAAAGAATTCCATTCGTAACCCCATGATCACGATTAGCCCATAATAGAACTCATCGCCATCATGGGTTCATATGAAATCATGATAAACAAACACAAGAAAATAATAACTAAACTAATTATATTAAAACAGAGTACGTCACAAGAGTAAATAAGTCAAAGCAAGAAAACTAGCATCCAACGTTACAACGAAACAAGAATCACAAGAATATATGCTTCCTCTTCGTTGCGGTGTGCTAAATCGGTCTTCTTCCTTATCTCCTTCGCTCCTTGCGTAAAACACAATCTAAAACATAATCTCCTTAATACTCCCTATGAAAACGTCTCAAATCTACCTATATAATAGTCCCATAAAACTCAGATTACATAGAAGTTGGAAGCCACACAGAAGTAGAAGTCTAAAATAATTCAGTTTTTTTTCCCCGACCCTGCGCGGCCGCTCAGCATTTCTGTGCGGGCGCGCAGGACCCTACTGGAAAAATTCCAAGCTTGCTCCGTTTCTTCGCCGTAATTTGCCCATTCCTTTCCTCTCACAATGGTAAACACATGCCAAGGCTTATTCTTGATGATTCCTCCCCCGAAATGCAACTAATACCCTGAAATGCATAAACACTAGAAAAATGCATCAAATACACAAAATACTTGATTTCAAGACACCAATTTAAGCCATTTTAAGACGTTCTAAGTGGTATAAAATGCCACTTATCACACCCCCAAACTTAAATCGATGCTTGTCCTCAAGCGTCACAGACTCAAAATAAATAAAAATATGCATGAATGCAATCTATATGAAAATGCAACGATCCCCCTTACTACAATTAACCAACCAAATTGTCACATCTCAACGAATACAGTTAGACATCTAAAGATCAATAAACTCATGCAACCGGACAAACAGCCAGAAACGTGGTGTGTGCAAATGCTTAACAGATATGCTTCGGAACTAGACCAATTACTATGACTAGACTATCCTCAAGGAAATCCTACGATTATACAAAGAATAAAAATTCTAGGCACAAAGTGATATACAACACTACAAGAACTCTGGAGCTTACTACGGAATTGTGCTTTTTATTTACAACTCAAATGCTTATTTGACCGTGCAATGAGTGAGGTCCCCAAAAGACTTATACAATGGTATCCATGTAACGAGCGTTAGGTTAGCGGATCCCAGACTCTAAAAGCCTTAGGTCACTAGGCACAAAGTCCCCTAAGAACTTAATAACTCGAATACCAAAGAGCCCACTCTTGATCAATTATGCAGAATTTTTTTTTTTTTTTTCATAACTTCTGAGCAAGTGTGTTTCGCTCCATCTTACTCAACCCTAGACTACTCGCAACGTAAGCGAGCCGGCTACTAGCCATTTGACGCCTAGCCACAACTAGCAACAACTTCCATATTTTTTTTTCTCCAAAAAATATTTCTTTTTCATGTTTTTATCACTAAGAACCTATAATCGAATTCTAAGCATAATAAATAGATTGACCTTGAAAACAACCAAATCATAACAACAATCTAGCCCTTACGCATTCTTTAAGACTCAGTGGATTTACAATTGTTTCTAGCATGCATATCAACCTACACAACTTAATATCACTTTAATGCTATCATTACACTCGCATCAATATCACAATTCAGTCGAAAAATCATTACAAAAGGGATCATAGTAAATGCATGAGCTACATGACATTCATAAAAAAAAACTATATGGCATAAATTATGCAACTATATGAACTAACTATCATGAATATGCAACTAAATGACACACACACAATATTCCTTTAACTACCACCCCCAAACTAAAAATCTTCACTGTCCTCAGTGAAAGTAGTAGAAAGGAACACAGGGTATACCTACTCGGAGTCATCATCATCACCCTCAGCGGGTGGAGTATCAGGCGGCGGGTATGCAGAGTCCTCACCAAAAACTGGCCACTGGATATCAGCTCCAAGGCCTCGAAAAGCAGTCCCTAACGCAAGGGTGAGCTCCTGAGCAAACCTACTCTGCGTCTCATACATGGCATCCATCCGCCGTGAAAGCCTCCTATACTGGGCATCACCCATCCCAGCACCCTCCTGAGCTCTCGACGAACCAGCCTCACCACGCCCTGGCCTAGCCATAGTAGCACCTCGTGCTGGACGCCCTCCTGGAAGACGATAACCCAGCCCATGCTCCTCAGGCTCACCACCGGTCCACTCCTGCATCCCATTCAGAGTGCCAGAATCTATCGGAGCTGCTGGCAACTGCAACTGCTCATGAGCCGGCCAGTTCACTCCCACTGCTCGGCATAGCTTCGTAACCGTGGATGCATAAGGGATGTTCATATGCTTTGCTCCCCTCAAAAACTTCAGAATCCCTTGGTAGATAAACTCACCAAGGTCCACATAGTATTCCTCATTCAGAATTCCCCACAACAGCTGTGCTCTCTCAACTGTGACCTCGTGTGCATGTGAAGAAGGCAAAATATTAGCACATATAAATGCATTCCATGCACGGGCATACCTGTTCATGGCGATCGCCGGAAAGTGACGATACTCATTATTGGCTGGACTGCGGTTCCAAACTGTGCCCGGTCGACAGAGAGTCGCACAAATCAAATCCAAGTCAAAATCCTCAGCAGTCTTTTCATTCCAGTTCTCCTCCTCGGGCTTCCTCTCTCGCTGTCCAATCACACGGCGAATCGCCGCAGGATGATAATCAACCGTCAGCCCACGGACTACAGAAAACCCATTCTTTTCAGCCTTCGCGTTCGCGTAGAACTTGCGAACAACGCTCATTGGTACTGCTTCGGGTGACTCACAAAAAGCTATCCACCCCTTCTCTGCAATCATGGGCAACAACTCACCATCCCTCCCTGATGGTAAAAACCCCCTCTCCTTCAGAATCGGCTTCCCCAACAGCCTAGTGTACTCCTCCTCCGCGGCTCTGTCAGTTAACCGAGGCCTTGCAGCAGTGCCCCTCGATGAATCAGCAGTAGGAACTGTGCTGCTGCTGTCAATAGTGCGTGCTCTCTTAGGTGCCATTGATTCGTGAATAGAAGTGTGTAAGAACTGATTTTTGATGTTTGTGAGAGGGTTTAAGTGTAGGAAGTTTTGTGGGAGATATGTAGGATAGGTGTATGTATATATAGGGTGTGGATTAGATTAGGGTTTGGGAATTAAGGGATAAAATCATGGGGTAGTGGGAACAATTCGTGGGTTTATGGGCTAAAACTGTTTTTGTGTTTTTATTATTATTATTATTTTTTTTTTCTGAACTGCAAAAAATTTTCTGGGACTCGACCCCTGCGCGGCCGCTCAGCATTTCTGCGCGGGCGCGCAGCAAGCTGCGCGGCCGCTCAGCATAGCTGCGCGGGCGCGCAGAGGGTCTCTGGAAATTTTTTTTTTTTCAGCCCCTATTTTCTGATTTTTTTGTGTTTTTGGATAGGTTATTAACTTCTAAGGGTTCCTGTAACAACAATTCATGGGTTGCCTCCCACGCAGCGCTTCTTTTTCGTCATTAGCTTGACGTTCCGTACCTTTCTCAAGTAGTTAACAAAATGGCACTAACCACCTCTCGGTTTGCCATGTCCCCATAGTAGTGCTTCAACCGCTGACCGTTAACCTTGAATGCTTGGTCCGAATCATTCTCAAAAATTTCCACCGCTCCATGTGGAAACACAGTTTTGACAATAAAAGGTCCAGACCACCTTGATTTCAACTTCCCAGGAAAAAGTCGGAGCCGAGAGTTGAATAAAAGAACTTGTTGCCCTGGCACAAATAACTTAGGATGTAGCTTCCTATCGTGCCACCTCTTCACCTTTTCCTTATACATTTTGTTATTCTCGTACGCTTGAAGTCGAAATTCATCAAGTTCATTAAGCTGAAGCATTCTTTTCTTACCAGCTGCATCTAAATCCAGGTTCAATTTCTTTAATGCCCAGTAGGCCTTATGCTCAAGCTCCGCTGGTAGATGACATCCCTTACCGTACACCAACTGAAACGGTGACATCCCTAGTGGAGTTTTGTATGCTGTTCTGTAAGCCCAAACAGCTTCATCGAGCTTTAAAGACCAATCCTTCCTTGACGGACAAACAACCTTCTCTAGAATGCGCTTTATCTCTCTGTTAGACACTTCCGCTTGACCATTTGTTTGCGGATGATAGGCAGTAGCTACTCGATGATTCACATTATAACGCTGCATCATAGAAGTGAACTTACGGTTGCAAAAATGCGATCCTTCATCACTTATGATTACCCGAGGTGTTCCAAACCTTGTGAAAATTTGCTTATGAAGAAAATTTAGTACTACCTTTGCATCATTTGTCGGTAAAGCTTTAACTTCGACCCATTTTGAGACATAATCGACTGCCAGCAAGATGTACTGATTATTGCAAGACGAGATAAAAGGCCCCATGAAATCGATTCCCCACACATCAAAGACCTCGACTTCAAGCATCACATTTAATGGCATCTCATCCTTCTTTGACAAATTTCCCACTCTTTGGCAATGATCACACCTTAAAACAAACTGATGAGCATCCTTGAACAAAGTAGGCCAGAAAAAGCCTGCTTGCAGAATACGAGCTGCCGTCTTCTCACCTCCATAGTGTCCACCATAAACCGTGGAATGGCAGTCTCGTAATATCCCCTCCGTCTCATAGAACGGGATACATCTCCTGATGATCTGGTCAGCTCCCTGTCTAAACAAATATGGTTCATCCCACATATACCACTTCACCTCATGCAGAAACTTCTTCTTTTGCGCGGATGTCAAATTAAGAGGCATTATATTGCTGACAAGATAGTTTACAATATCTGCAAACCATGGTTCTTCCTCCTGAATTGCAAACAACTGCTCATCCGGAAAAGATTCATTGATTAACGTCCTATCTTGTGAAGTAGAATCGGGATTCTCCAACCTAGAGAGATGGTCAACTACTTGATTCTCGGTACCTTTTCTATCTTTGATCTCTAACTCAAATTCCTGAAGTAAAAGCACCCAATGAATGAGTCTCGGCTTCGAATCCTTCTTAGAAACCAAATAGCGAATAGCTGCATGATCAGTGAATACTGTTACTTTCGTACCAAGCTGATAAGATCGAAATTTCTCAAAGCCAAAGACTATAGCCAAAAGCTCCTTCTCAGTAGTGGTGTAGTTCAATTGGGCACCATTTAAAGTCTTACTCGCATAGTAGACCACATGGAAGAGATTTTTCTTGCGCTGTCCCAGAACTGCACCTACCGCATAATCACTCGCATCACACATCATCTCAAACGGTTCTGTCCAATCTGGTGCTGTAATAACTGGTGCAGTGATCAAACTCTTCTTGAGAGTCTCGAATGCTGCCAAACATTCATCATCAAATTTGAAAGACACATCTTTCTCAAGCAAATTGCACAACGGCTTAGATATCTTTGAAAAGTCCTTGATGAATCGCCGATAAAAACCCGCATGACCAAGAAAACTACGGATTCCTTTCACAGAATTGGGTGGGGGAAGATTTTCAATGACTCCCACCTTGGCCTTGTCCACCTCCAGACCCTTGCTAGAGACCTTATGCCCAAGGATAATGCCTTCACGCACCATAAAATGACATTTCTCCCAATTAAGCACCAAATTAGTTTCCATGCATCTTTTGAGTACGGCGCGCAGATTATTCAAACATTCATCATATGAGTGTCCAAAGACGGAGAAGTCATCCATGAACACTTCGACATTATTTCCAATCATGTCAGAGAATATAGCCATCATACATCTCTGAAAGGTGGCCGGGGCGCCACATAACCCAAACAAAACTCTACGAAAAGCAAATGTGCCAAATGGACAAGTGAAGGTAGTCTTTTCCTGATCCTCTGGTGCAATACAAATCTGATTATACCCGGAATAACCATCCAGAAGACAAAAATACTCATGTCCCGCCAATCTGTCAAGCATTTGATCAATGAATGGAAGAGGAAAGTGATCCTTCCTTGTGGCTTTGTTCAATTTCCTATAATCCATGCACACTCTCCATCCTGTAACTGTTCGAGTAGGGATGAGCTCATTCTTTTCATTTGCGACCACAGTGATACCTCCTTTCTTAGGTACACATTGTACGGGGCTCACCCACGAGCTGTCATAAATAGGATAAATGATGCCTGCATCTAGCCATTTCAGAATTTCTTTCTTCACCACCTCCTTCATGATCGGGTTCAGTCTTCGCTGCTGTTCCACAGTTGGCTTACTACCTTCCTCTAACAGAATTTTATGCATACAATATGAAGGACTTATCCCCTTGATGTCTGCTATGGTCCATCCTATAGCCGATTTGAATTCTCTCAAAATCCTTAAGAGCTTGTCTTCCTCACTACCTGAAAGGTCAGCTGAAATAATAACAGGTAGCGTAGATGAATCACCTAAAAAAGCATACCTCAAGTGTTCAGGTAATGGTTTGAGCTCCAAGGTAGGTGCTTCCTCTATTGATGGTTTGAGCTTCCCTTCAGCATTCTTAAGGTCAGAAGTACCAAGAGATTCAAATGGTATGTCCAGCTTTCGCTTCCAGGGAGAAGCGTTCAGATATTGTAATTGCTCGTTGCTATCTTCATCATCACTGTCAAATTCCCCCACTAAGGCCTTTTCCAATGCATCAGACATTAGCATGTGCTCGAGTTCCGAAGTAACCGCGGAATCAATCACATCCACTTTTAAGCACTCCTCATCTTCTGTAGGGAATTTCATTGCCTTGAATACGTTGAAGGTCACATCCTGATCTTGGACCCGCATAGTAAGTTCCCCTTTTTGTACATCTATCAAGGTACGGCCAGTAGCCAAGAAAGGCCTCCCCAAGATTATGGGAATCTTCTTATCTTCCTCAAAATCCAGAATAACAAAATCTGCTGGAAAGAAGAGCTTATCCACCTTGACGAGCACATCCTCAACTATGCCCCTTGGGTAAGTAATGGAACGGTCCGCCAATTGTAGCGACATGTATGTGGGTTTTGGATCAGGCAGATCCAGCTTTTTAAAGATCGACAAGGGCATCAGATTAATGCTTGCTCCCAAATCACAAAGGCACTTGTCAAAAGTTAGATTGCCAATGGTGCAAGGAATGGTGAAGCTTCCTGGATCTTTCAGTTTTGGTGGTAACTTTTGTTGCAGAACAGCGCTGCATTCTTCCGTGAGAGCAACGATTTCAAGGTCATCCAGTTTCACCTTCCTTGAAAGAATAGTCTTCATAAACTTCGCATAACTAGGCATTTTTTCCAGAGCCTCAGCGAAAGGTATATTGATGTGAAGTTTCTTGAACACCTCCAGAAACTTCCCAAACTGTCTATCCAGCTTTTGTTACTGCAATCTCTTAGGAAAAGGTGGTGGAGGATAGAGCTGTTTCTCCCCTGTATTAGCCTCAGGCAGAGTGTGTTCAACAGTTGTCTTCCTTGGTTCCACCGCTTTCTCCTTTTGCTTAGATTCTTCATCTCTAACTTCAGCTTCGACTTCTTTTGCCTTTTCAGCATCAGCTACTTTTCCAGACCTTAAGGTAATAGCCTTGACTTGCTCTTTAGCTTCCTTCCTGCCTGGTACTTCTGTGTCACTGGGAAGAGTGCCAGGTTGACGATTGAGCACTGCATTGGCTAATTGACCAATTTGATTTTCCAAGGTCTTGATAGAAACCGCCTGACTCTTGCACAACAGCTTAAGTTCCTCAAAATCAGCACTAGTAGGTGCAGCTGCACTTCCCTGTTGAGGATATGATTGCCTTGTAGCAAACTGCTGTGGTTGCTGGAATCCAGGTGGGTTAAACTGTTTACTCACTCCTTGCTGATATGGTGGCTGAATAGCATTCTGATTATTCCCCCAGCTGAAATTTGGATGATTTCTGTTATTAGGATGATAGGTCGCTGGCACAGGCTGCTGTTGTCGCTGATAATTATTCACATACTGAACAGATTCGTTGACAAGAGAACACTGATCCGTAGTATGAGAACCTGCACAAAGCTCACAAACCATAGCTATTTGATTAACTCCATACGTAGCCAGAGAATCAACCTTTATTGATAGCGCTTGGAGCTGGGCTGCAATAGCGGTGGCTGCATCAACTTCCAGAATACCTGCTACCTTGCCTGACGTCATCCTCTGAGTTGGGTTTTGATGCTCATTTGCAGCCATCGTCTCTATAAGATTATACGCCTCAGTATAGCTTTTAGCCCATAAGGCGCCTCCAGCTGCTGCATCGAGCATGGGCCGAGATTGGGCCCCCAAACCATTATAAAAACCAGTGATTACCATCCAATCCGGCATTCCATGATGTGGACATTTTCTCAACATTTCCTTGTAGCGTTCCCAAGCCTCGCACATAGATTCTGTAGGTTGCTGCGCAAACTGAGTAAGAGCACTCCTCATAGCAGCAGTCTTTGCCATTGGATAAAACTTCACCAGAAACTTTTACGCAAGATCTTGCCACGTAGTGATGGACCCAACTGGTTCAGAATGTAACCAGTCTTTAGCCTTATCCCTCAGTGAGAATGGGAAAAGCCTCAACTTGATAGCCTCACCAGACACGCCATTATACTTAAAAGTGCTGCAGATCTCGACAAAATTTCTTATGTGCATGTTGGGGTCTTCAGTTGCCGCTCCTCCAAAAGAAACAGAATTCTGCACCATCTGAATAGTGCCCGGCTTGATTTCAAAGGTGTTAGCTTGAATAGCCGGATGAAGGATGCTTGACTGAATGTCATTAATTTTAGGCCGAGAAAAATCCATAAGAGCTGGATCAGCTTGAACAATACGATCTCCCATGTTTACTGGTTCTTTCTGCTCAGTTCCTGAATCTGAATCCTCAAAATCTAACTTCTCCGGAATATCAAGAACTTCGTCTGTCTCCTCAGTTGTATCTAAAGTCCTCTTGCGAGCACGAGAACGAGTTTGCATAAACGCTTGCTAAAGTACCCGAAACACAACCGAAAAGAGTAAGTAACTACTACGTCCTAATCACTGAGTCCTAATGACCAATGATGGTAAGTACATAAACTAAACAAATACGCCGAGTCCCCGGCAGCGGCGCCAAAAACTTGTTAGGGCGAAAACACGCACTAATATTCACGCAAGTATACGCGTTCGCAAGTAATATAAAATACTTTCTAGTTCGTTCCCTCAGAGACTCAGACTAATTTATTTTCTAATTAAACTCACTCACCAATGTATGATTACTTCTCAATGTTAAGATAATAACACTTAAAATTGTTGATCAAATATTAACTATAATTAACTACTTAATTAACCACTTAACTCACACTTCAATTTATCAATAATAAAACACCCATGAGATCACAACTTCATTATTACTTCCTTCTATAGCCATTGTTATTACCTTTAGCATGTGACAGTGATGACATTAATCGAATAACACGAAACTGATAAAAGCCAACTTTCATTGTACTAATAACATTCTACCAAACATCCACAATTAAGATAGAAGTTGAATAGTCATCAATTATGTTGAGTTCCTATATGTCTACAGAAATTGACAACACAATGATTTAAGCACAAGTTATTCCTTTTGATTACATAGGGCAAATAAAACTGTTAGAGTTACCCACTAATCATGCACAACGTACATGAACCTATGCTAGCATGGCAAGTTCTAAATCTCAAGATCCACCGTCGCTTCACAAGAGATTAACACCCTATCTTATATGTTCGCGACGCACATAAGACGAATACGCACAACCAATACTAGATATCATGCAATCATCACACACTAAAGTATTAAACAATTAACTAAAGAATTCCATAATAAATCCGTTATAACCCCATGATCACGATTAGCCCATAATAGAACTCATCGCCATCATGGGTTCATATGAAATCATGATAAACAAACACAAGAAAATAATAACTAAACTAATTATATTAAAACAGAGTACGTCACAAGAGTAAATAAGTCAAAGCAAGAAAACTAGCATCCAACGTTACAACGAAACAAGAATCACAAGAATATATGCTTCCTCTTCATTGCGGTGTGCTAAATCGGTCTTCTTCCTTATCTCCTTCGCTCCTTGCGTAAAACACAATCTAAAACATAATCTCCTTAATACTCCCTATGAAAACGTCTCAAATCTACCTATATAATAGTCCCATAAAACTCAGATTACATAGAAGTTGGAAGCCACACAGAAGTAGAAGTCTAAAATAATTCAGTTTTTTTTCCCCGACCCTGCGCGGCCGCTCAGCATTTCTGCGCGGGCGCGCAGGCTACTGCGCGGCCGCTCAGCATTTCTGCGCGGGCGCACAGGACCCTACTGGAAAAATTCCAAGCTTGCTCCGTTTCTTCGCCGTAATCTGCCCATTCCTTTCCTCTCGCAATGGTGAACACATGCCAAGGCTTATTCTTGATGATTCCTCCCCCGAAATGCAACTAATACCCTGAAATGCATAAACACTAGAAAAACGCATCAAATACATAAAATACTTGATTTCAAGACACCAATTTAAGCCATTTTAAGACGTTCTAAGTGGTATAAAATGCCACTTATCAACAAGCAGGCTCTGGGGGTTGTCAGGTTGACTTTGGCAAAGAATGTTTCTTACAATATCGTCAAGAAAATGACAACTTATGGTTTGATTAAGGCTTCGTCAAACATGTATGAAAGACCGACTGCTTCAAATAAAGTGTATTTGATTCGCTTGTTAGTTGCCACGAGATTGAATGAAGGAGATTGTGTTGCTGATCATGTGAACGGATATCAAGGAAATGACAACTTATGGTTTGATTAAGGCTTCGTCAAACATGTATGAAAGACCGACGACTTCAAATAAAGTGTATTTGATTCGCTTGTTAGTTGCCACGAGATTGAATGAAGGAGATTGTGTTGCTGATCATGTGAACGAATTTAATTCTATCCTAGCAAGATTAGCATCAGTTGATATTAAATTCAATGATGAAGTACAAGCCTTGTTGTTGGCATCCTCATTACCAGACAGTTTGTAATAACTCAAAATTTTGAGACCTTGTAAAACGTTTAATGTATAGTAACCTTGACGAACGGGAAAAACTTTTGAGCCCACACTATGCAGTCCGTGAGAAAATGAGTTTCGGAGTTGATATTATGATTATACGTACCAAATGAGTGTATGTAAACGCTATTAGTTTTCGAAGAAAACGAACTTTGAAAAACGACCATATTTACGACTCATCGAGGATTACAAGAATCGCAATATAAATACAAGATTAAAACCCTACGGATTTATATCCAAGTATGATAATTCAAAACATAAGGAATAAATACGAAAGGAATTACATCACGAACCATTTACGAGGAAGTATTACGAAAACGTTTAAGCGACCGGGCGAACGCGTAAATGATTAAATAAATGTAACGCACTAACTAACCATGGTAAGAAAGTAACCATGATTACTTTATCAAATAGTGAGCTAGATATAGGATGATCAACCAAGGCTAATGGAATAGTAAGCTAAGGAAGCTAAAACAAGTAGCTTAGCTTGTAAACTAGGAAGCTACTTAGATTTGTCCATGGATTTGACAACAAGAATAAACCTAGGATTCTAAACTAGAGAATATCAAATCAATATAAGATATTACCAACATAATTTCCTAGAAGCAACCAAGGAAGCAAGCATAAAAACCCTTCTTCTCTCCCCATTTCTTCCATTCAGCTTCAAAATCAAATCTCCAAGTTCTAGGCATGGATAAATCCTCCCATTAATTATCAAGCTTCCTAACAACCAAAATAAGGTAATATAATTCTTTGATATCTTTTTATCAAGATTTGATGGGTGAAATAAAATCAAGAAAGTTGCTAGTGAATATTATGAATAGTAACTCTTCTTTGGTTTCTTGATTTCAATGGTGGTTTGAGGTTCCAAAAACCATACCAAGCACTCCCAAGACTCCACCATCCTCAAGAACACATCTCAAGCTTTCAAGAAAGGTAAAAATCTTTGACCCAACTTTATTTTAGATTCAAATTCAAGATCCTTTTAGTATGTAGTTATAAATCTAGTTTTAGTGGTGATATTGTTAAGCTCTTGATGTTTAGTTAAGTAGATTTAAGGTTGATTATTTTTGCCTCAAGAACATGATGTTCTTGAGAGGAGTTAGTGTGTTGATGATGATATGGTGATTGTTGGTGGTAGTATAAAGATTTAAGGCGTAAAGGAAACTCTGATCATAAACGTAATCTCGTTAAAAGAAACAAAACGTAACTTTAAGTTTATACAGAAAGTCCCGAAGATGTAAACTGTAGTTTCTTCAAAAATAACCCTTTATTATGATAGAAAATTTTATAAGGATCGTTTAGGCACTTGAATCTCTTGATTCCGATTTACGGATCAAAAGTTATGACCGTTTTACTAAAAGTGATTTACGCGACAAAAACTGCTACGAATCACGAATTTTGAAAATATAAAGGATTAACTTAAAAGTGTTCATAAATCATGAAAGTTTTACAGAGAGTAGTATATTTAGTTTCCTAACTGACATAAAAATTTCAAGTGAAAATAATGATTTTTCAGTTTTATAAAAATATCGGAGCAGACGCGCGATTAGAAACCGTAGAATCCATAAGCGGAGCCGACGGCGAAAATGAAAATGAACTTAAGATTCTTTGAAAAATGAAGTGGCCATGATGTGAATAAGGACTTAAAGGAATAATAAGGATAAAATAAGTTGAGAGGGTGCATAATAATTAGCATATGAGTGCAGGTAGCCGTAATTTAGAACGGGACCTAACGAAGTGAATTGTGTTATGATTATAAATTTCCGAGCGGAACCTAAAGCATCCTCCACCTCGAGATACCCAAGAAAGTTTACGAACCCAACTCCACTTACTATTGTATTGTGAAAGGATTGTTTTATTATCATTGCATAAATACCATATTTGCCATGATACATAGTTATTGAATTTTTGAATAATATAGCGATGTTGTACGATAAGTATATGTATCGTAAAATATTTATTTCCGCTTTAAGCGTGATGTATAATTATAAGATCGAGAGTCGGTCGGGATTTTATGATAAAAATCCGGGAATCATTCCGGTGATATTAGGACAATTACAAGTCCATAATAGTACGTTTTAAAGGGACTCAATGTCCACTTACGAAACATTAAAATACCTCGAACTTTTATTAAAATGATTTCCCAACGATCATATTCCCTCAACTATATTTTATTTTTCGAATAATAAATATTATATACCTATTCCTTTATTATGGGAGAAGTATACTCCAACGATTATTTATTTCAAACCCGATTAAACATTAAAGATTATTGATTGCGTAGACATAAATTAGTTGAGGAATAGTATTTGAAATATTTTTTTAAAGAGTAAACTCATTCGAGGTTAATTATTTATCGATTATGATTTAATTATTTATTATTCATTAAAGGGTTTATTTATGATTTAAAAATCGAAGATCCTGATTTAAAATACTTTCTGATTTTCGGAAAAATCATTCGAATAATTTCAGAACGTCGGAGAATATTATCTCGACTTATTTAAATATTTTGAATATAGTTTCAAAAGAAAATCCCCCTAATATAAAAAATATATGAAATGAATATGTCCTAAGTCCAATCATGTATTAGGATTTAGGAATAACTTTTATGTAATCTGTTTTGATTTCATTGATATTAATAAAGACTTGTTTTGTTTTTATTACGAGCTTTATCTATTTAAGTGTTTAAATAAGATATACCATAGTTTAGAGTAAAGCTTTTTATGGATTATGATGAGATCATAATAGTGAGACCTAAAAAGATGATAACTCTAAACTCAAATAGTTCCTGGTCATAGAATTACTAACTGGTAATTAATAATCCGCAAAGATCGGTACATACTATGTTTGCTTCATTATGAAGGATGTCTGTTCTCACAGACATTTGTGTGGTGACACTATAGCTAGTATGTAGGTGCTTATTATGGAATAAGTTCACTGAACATGACTCGCCCAGCTGAACAACTGATGGAGTTCACTCACGTGTCAGCAGTTGTTCGCTTAGTGATAGTTGTACAAGTATCCTTAGACTTGAGGTCATCATAGTCATCTTGTGTACACTGAACTATGCTTTGGTTTAGTTCTTAGTCTCCAGGGACAATTATTAGGGCTCTTCTGGGTATAGGAATTTGTACACGAAGATAGTGTATGATCAATAAAGGATCTACCCCTTCCAGTGAAGGAAGCGAATGTTCAAGGCTGATCCACTTATGCTAGTTCAGGAATCTCTAACCAGAGTGAATGAAATTAGAAAGGAGTTTCTAATTTGCATTGAACTACGCATAGTAAATGGTAAGCAAGTGATTGAATTAGATAGGCTTGACACGAGATCCATGCCTTGTATTTAATCGGAACATTGTAGGGTAGAAGGAGTTTATTGTACGGTAACTATTCACTGACAGGTTCTTGGTATTCTAAGCAGTGAATTCATATTATCCGGATAGTCGCGATATGTTGAGAAGCATCACTCACGATGTAGAATAAATGTGATTAATTAATTAATCATATTTAATAAATTAGAGAATTTATATAAATAATGATAAAATAGTTTTATTATTATTTATTTCTACTACCGGCTTAATATTGAACCTACAGGGTCACACCATAAAAAGAGAATGATTTAATGGTGGAGGAATTAATTAATAATGGCTGATAATTGTTTATTTATGAAATAAATAATTAATTGGCAAATTTAATAATTGATTAAATGAGATTTAATTGATTATAAATTAATTAAGAAAAGTTCTTAATATTATTAATTAAAGGATTTAATTTTTGGAAATTAAATCAAGAGAGAGAATTATTTCTAAAGTGTTTAGAAAAAAGATTAATAATTAAAAGTTGTTTTAATTATTAATGAGAATAATAAATGGGATAATAATAATATTATTTATGAGAAAATTTCAGCTGAAAATTTTGCCTATAAATACACTATTATAGACCCTATTTTATTCGAACCGACTTCGAACCCGAAAACCCAAAAAGTTTGGAAAACCCAATTCTCTCCACCTCCTTCCTCCTCCTTAACATCGTTTTCTTGGTGGATACCGGTGGAGTGCTTCACACTTGAGGAGCAACTGCTAAGGATCTCTGATCGTTGTCTCCGAATTAATTTTAAAGGTTAGATTCGATCCCTCGAATTTTTATTCATGATCTGTATGCTTTTATTTGGATTTTATATGTGTAAAAGTGTTTTTCCATGCCCCCGCTGCGTTAAAAATCCAACATTGGTATCAGAGCATAGGTTGTATGCATATAGATCTGTGGTAAAAATTTCACAATTTTATGTGCTTGTATGAATTAATTATGATTTTTACAAGTTATATCATGGATTAATTTTGTCTGATGAGAAATCGTTTCTCAGAATAATTTTGAATGTTGATCCGGGTTCTACAAGTGTTGTAGATCGTCTGGGTATTTTTTTCATAATTTTAGGATGTATAGATTTTTTATTATGAATTTTTGAAGATCTTGTAATTAAATTCGTAATTAAATAAATCATATATATATATTATTTGTAAGTATATATATATGTACATCTGTAAGTCATCTGTACTGCTGCTGTGTTGTCTGTGCTGCACGGGGAAGAAACAGAGAAGTCAGGCGCACGGAATTCCGTGCGGGAGCTTGTCAGACGGCTTTATAAAATAAGATAAGAAAAAAAAAATAGGGGTGTAACGCATTCCGGGAATGCGTTACACACCTGTGGCGCATTCACGGAATGCGTTACACCCTTAAATGGCTGAGAAGGGGTGTAACGCATCACCATAATGCGTTACAGGTACTGTAACGTGTTCCTGTAATGCGTTACAACCCTTCTGTTGATTTTAAAATTGATTTTCTGGGAGTTTCGTAACTCCGTTTTGGGCGTGCAATATACCGTTGGATTCGTTTTTCCGAGACGGATCTAATAGAGTGATCAATTTTAGTTTATATAAATGTTTTGAACTTTTTATATTTCCATGAAGTGTTTTAAAGCTGTTTTTGACTGTTTTTAATTGCTTTTAAATGCTTCATGTGATACATAGAGATGTATAATGCTTAGACTAATGTGCTAGATGATATAACATGCCTACCTTGATGTTTATTCATGTTGATATATGTGATATATGTTTAGTTTATCATGCGATGATAGATTTAGGTGAACTTAAATGAACATAAGGCGTTTGTTAGACAACCTAGTATAGTGAAATTATTTCATAACCTTAATAACAATATTATGAATACAATCATGAGATTCTTGTGTTTGTGAAACACGTAATTGAATATGAATTTTCGATATGAGAGAAAGGATGATTCTGTCAACAACAGATTTCTATCTGTAAGAAAGGGTTATTAAGTGACGCCTCTTGACAATGCTCCACCCGATCTGGGAATCATCTGATTATTGATTATTGATTTGAAATATTTAATTTAAAAGGAAGAATCTCTTTATAATATGATTATGATTGTAACGTAATATAATCCCTCTAAAATTAAATAATATCAAATAGTAATTGGCCAATGACACAATGGGCTTGTGTCGGTCATAGCCTTCCAACATGATAGAAAAGTAGTTCTTATTTTTGAATCATTGTCGGTTCGTGCTACAGCCGAGGGCTTTGATTTCGAAATAAGAAATACTTGTCTATTACATAGAGATGTGTACATTGAATAAGAATCTAAAGGTCGGTACGTGCTACAGCCGTGGGCCTTTGGGGACTGATTCAACTGTACGGAATGTTGGGTTTGACTTGACTTAGAATATTGAGTTTGTCGTGCTACAGCCGAGACTCAATTATTCAAGAGGCTAAAGTTTGATTAGGGAATAACATAAGATGTAATTGACAAGAGTTGTCTGCCTATTGAACATTACATGGCGGTTCGTGCTACAGCCGGGGTCGTGTAATGGAATGTAGGATCCCTATTCCCACTAGCATTATAAATGCTTAATTTTTCACGTAGGGGGTTGAATAAATTAGGAAAACTAGTGGGAGCCACTTATGAATAAAGACCCGATTCATATAGTGTTTTAAAATGAAATCGAATATTTTCTAAGTGTTGTTATGTGTTTATCATTTACAGATTTACAACATACATTATGTCTTCTGCACTATCACTCAGGAGCATACTAGATGCTCACAAATTGACGGGTCCTAATTATGCTGACTGGCTTTGAAACTTGAGAATTGTTATCAGGATTGAGAAGCTGGAATACGTGATTGACTCACCTAAGCCTACTGAACCTGCTAGTGATGCACATAATGATGAACATGTTGTGTATCGTAAGTGGATATATGATACAAATGTTGCTCAATGCATCATGCTAGCTTCCATGAACATTGAGCTACAGAAGCAACATGAGCATATGGATGCTCACACTATCCTCATGCATCTACAAGAGTTGTATGATATGGCGGGGAGGACAGCTCGATATGAGATATCGAAGGAGTTGTTCGGTTGTAGGATGTCTGAGGGATCATCTGTGAATGACCATGTACTCAAGATGATCAATTTGATTGAAAGTCTTGGACAACTTGGTTTTGCCATGGATGGGGAGCTGAGCCAAGACTTGGTCTTGCAATCGCTTCCGAGTTCGTTCTCGCAGTTTGTTGTGAACTTTCACATGAATAAGTTGGATGTCAGCCTGCCTGAACTCCACAACATGTTGAAGACTGCGGAAATGAATTTTCCCCCTAAGAAGAGTTCTATTCTTCTAATTGGTAAAAGTTCCAATCCTAAGAAAAGGAAGAGGAACTCTTCCAAGAAGAAGAAAGTAGGTGAGAAAACACCGGTTCCACCAAAAGCTGAAGACCCCAAGAGCAAAGTTGTTTGCTTTCACTGTAACAAGGTGGGGCACTGGAAGAGTAACTGCAAGGTTTACCTTGCAGAATTGAAGAAGAAGAAGGGTAGTGAGACTACCGCTTCTGATTCAGGTATGTTCATGATAGAAGTGAATATGTCATTAAATCAAATTTCTACTTGGGTATTAGATACCGCCCGTGGTTCTTAAATCTGCAATTTGTTGCAGGGACCAAGGAGAAGTAGGACTCTTGAAGAAGAGGAGGTGATTCTACTGATGGGAAATAGAGCAAGAGTTGCTGCTAAAGATGTAGAATCATTTCATTTACATATGTCTATGGGCAAGACTATTGTTTTAAATAATTGTTATTTTGTTCCCTCGATTGTGAGGAATATTATTCCCATGTTAGACTTGGCTGGATTTTCATTTATTATTGAGAATAATGAATGTTCTATTCTTAGAGATAATATTCTTTATGGACGTGGTACTTTAAATAATGGTCTGTATAAATATGACATAATTTACTTCAGATTGAACAAACTAATAAAAGAAAAGGGATGATGAAAATCTCACTTCATAGTGGCACTGTAGTCTCCATTTAGTAGACATGGAGAGACGGCAGCAAATTTGCTAGGAATGGTACACACAGATGTATGTGGACCAATGTCTAAGCAAGCCATGGGTGGATTTTCATACTTCATTACGTTCATAGATGATAGATCTAGATTCGGATATGTGTTTGATGAAACACAAGTCTGAGGCCTTTGAAAAGTTCAAAGAATATAAGTATGAAGTGGAGAAACAACCAAACATAGTATTATAACTCTTCAATCAGATCGAGGTGGTGAATAATTCAATGGAGTGTTTCTAGATTATCTCAAAGTAAATGTTATAGTCTCTCAGTGGACTACTCCATATTGGTATCTGAAAGGAGAAATTGAACTTTGTTAGACATAGTTCGGTCCATGATGAGCTATGCAAATCTTCCAGTATTCCTATGGGGTTATGCATTGGAAACCTCATCATATTTACTGAATATGGTGCCTTCAAAAATCTGTTCCTCAAACTTCGTATGAGATATGGAAAGAAAGGAAACCGAGTCTTAAACACGTTAAGATTTGGGGATGTCCAGCTTATGTCAAGTAAGTTGACCCAAATAAGCTGGAATATCGATCCGAAAAATGTAGTTTTGTGGGATATCCTAAAGAGACTTTAGGGTATTACTTTTACACCGATCATCGGGTGTTTGTCTCCAGACATGCTACCTTCTTGGAAAAGGAGTTTATCCTTGAAGGAAATAGTGGGAGCAAAATTGAACTTGATGAAGTTCGAGAAGCACAAACTACTACGGATCAAGTGGAAACACCTGTTCTGACTGAATAACCTTTTATGGAACAGCCCATTCATAGATCAAGGAGAGTGTCTCGCCAACCTGAGAGGTAATATGGCCTTGTCATTGAGAATGACAATGAGTTGTCGATCATTGATGATGACGACCCTGTAACCTATAATGAGGCTATGTGTAGTGTTGACTCAGAGAAATGGCATAGTGCCATGAAATCCAGAATGGAATCTATGTATACGGTATACAAAAGATAGATTATAGCAGATGGCCAGGTGGAGACCTATAAGGCCAGGCTTGTGGCAAAAGAATTCAAACAAAGGCAATGGATTGACTTTGATGAAGCCTTTTACCTATAGCCCTGTTAAAATCAGTTCAGATTTTGCTTGCGATTGCTGCTTACTACGACTATGAGATCTGGCATATAGCCAGATGGTTTTCTTTCCAAGAGAAATGAAAACCTAGTGTGTAAGCTGCTGCGAACCATATGTGGTTTAAAGCAGGCTTCTCGAAAGATGGAACATTCATTTTGATGAGACAATCAAAGAGTTTGATTTTATCAAAAACGTAGATGAACCATGCGTCTACAAAAGGGTTAGTGGGAGCGCGGTAACATTTCTTGTATTGGATTGAATTACAGTTGACACACATAACAACATAGCAGACCCACTCACAAAGCTACTTTATGAAAGTCACTTTGATCGTCATAAAGACAAGATGGGTATTAGATTCCAGAGTGATTGGCTTTAGTACAAGTGGGAGATTGAAAGGAATATGTCCTAAGTCCAATCATGTATTAGGATTTAGGAATAACTTTTATGTAATCTGTTTTGATTTCATTGATATTAATAAAGACTTGTTTTGTTTTTATTACGAGCTTTATCTATTTAAGTGTTTAAATAAGATATACCATAGTTTAGAGTAAAGCTTTTTATGGATTATGATGAGATCATAATAGTGAGACCTAAAAAGATGATAACTCTAAACTTAAATAGTTCCTGGTCATATGATTACTAACTGGTAATTAATAATCCGCAAAGATCGATACATACTATGCTTGCTTCATTATGAAGGATGTCTGTTCTCATAGACATTTGTGTGGTGACACTATAGCTAGTATGTAGGTGCTTATTATGGAATAAGTTCACTGAACATGACTCGCCCAGCTGAACAATTGATGGAGTTCACTCACGTGTCAGTAGTTGTTCGCTTAGTGATAGTTGTACAAGTATCCTTAGACTTGAGGTCATCATAGTCATCTTGTGTACACTGAACTATGCTTTGGTTTAGTTCTTAGTCTCCAGGGACAATTATTAGGGCTCTTCTGGGTATAGGAATTTGTACATGAAGATAGTGTATAATCAATAAAGGATCTACCCCTTTCAGTGAAGGAAGCGAATGTTCAAGGCTGATCCACTTATGCTAGTTCAGGAATCTCTGGCCAGAGTGAATGAAATTAGAAAGGAGTTTCTAATTTGCATAGAACTATGCATAGTAAATGGTAAGCAAGTGATTGAATTTGATAGGCTTGACACGAGATCCATGCCTTGTATTTAATCGAAACATTGTAGGGTAGAAGGAGTTTATTGTACGGTAACTATTCACTAACAGGTTCTTGGTATTCTAAGCAGTGAATTCATATTATCCGGATAGTCGCGATATGTTGAGAAGCATCACTCACGATGTAGAATAAATGTGATTAATTAATTAATCATATTTAATAAATTAGAGAATTTATATAAATAATGATAAAATAGTTTTATTATTATTTATTTCTACTACCGGCTTAATATTGAACCTACAGGGTCACACCATAAAAAGAGAATGATTTAATGGTGGAGGAATTAATTAATAATGGCTGATAATTGTTTATTTATGAAATAATTATTTAATTGGCAAATTTAATAATTGATTAAACGAGATTTAATTGATTATTAATTAATTAAGAAAAGTTCTTAATATTATTAATTAAAGGATTTAATTTTTGGAAATTAAATCAAGAGAGAGAATTATTTCTAAAGTGTTTAGAAAAAGGATTAATAATTAAAAGTTGTTTTAATTATTAATGAGAATAATAAATGGGATAATAATAATATTATTTATGAGAAAATTTCAGCTGAAAATTTTGCCTATAAATACACTATTATAGACCC
Source organism: Apium graveolens (assembly GCF_009905375.1). Taxonomy (NCBI): domain Eukaryota; kingdom Viridiplantae; phylum Streptophyta; class Magnoliopsida; order Apiales; family Apiaceae; genus Apium; species Apium graveolens. The sequence continues at coordinate 135,165,646 of NC_133650.1, read as the reverse complement.
TATTTTATTCGAACCCACATCGAACCCGAAAACCCAAAAAGTTTGGAAAACCCAATTCTCTCCACCTCCTTCCTCCTCCTTAACATCGTTTTCTTGGTGGATACCGGTGGAGTGCTTGACACTTGAGGAGCAACTGCTAAGGATCTCTGATCATTGTCTCCGAATTAATTTTAAAGGTTAGATTCGATCCCTCGAATTTTTATTCATGATCTGTATGCTTTTATTTGGATTTTATATGTGTAAAAGTGTTTTTCCATGCCCCCGCTGCGTTAAAAATCCAACAATATATTGACAACGGTCAACTCATATCCTTAGTACTTCCTCCAAAAATTCTCAGAAGTACATATATATACGTACATATCCAAGTGTACCTATCATCAAGAAATATGCTTGGGGAACAATATAAGTTCCATAGATATGATGGGTTTCTTACAAGGACAAGGAGGGGTAGACACCAGTACTTCGTGGACTGGGGAGACTACCAATTTACTACCACATGAGAAAGTATTTTATATACTGATGAACATGTGGAGTATGCGTACCTGAGAGGGATGGGCGCAAAACCGTGTCTTGAGAGGGATATACGCGAAGTGTGTACCTGAGAGAGACGAACATAGAAAAGGCCCGAATGTGGCCATGGTGATAACCGATAATAAAAGGGAATTGTCCATCTACATGTAGAAAAGGTTACTTTTATCGTAGTACGACTGATCATCGTATGTGGTGGCTCCAACGAATGTCCTATTCTTCCCATTGGAATTGTGATGTAATACCGTAACCCAAGCCTAGGTCCTGGGTTTACTATTAAGGTATTCGCAGGATAATAAAATCCACTAAAGAATTTTTTTTATAAGAAGGTGTGTGTCACCAAGGAAAAACTAAATTTGAATCAAACATAATTAACATATATGATGTTTTACGTAAGTTATCATACAGTTATTTTCATACTGTACATTATTATGCTGGGCGTTATAGCTCACACTTGTTTTCTTAAATTGACACAACACAATAGTAAATCAAGATGCCTACCATGAGAACCACAGCCAGAAAACAGGTAGGAAATGACCAGTTGTTCCGTAGATTGTTTGGTGCTGTACCACAGGTAGTCCGAATAAGCTGGATTGGTTTTCAGTTGTTTTTAGTTCGGCTTATTTATAAGTATGACTTATGTAAGGTAATAAACAAGAAATGCATATTTGACCGACGGACTAGCCTTACTTAAATGTTACTCCCCGGTAAGACTTAATTACATTTGGGTGGTAATAATTATCACTTTATGGTTGATTTACTCTAGTTTTGAATGGTTCGTTTCCAAGACAATAACCTGTAAGTGTGTGTGTGTGTGTGATTTGTTTGGGGTCGTAAAGTGTGAGTATTTATATATTGTAGTGTGAGGTATATGGTTTGTAGTAGTTTAGATGGCGTGGCCTCCGAGATTCTTGACCCCGGATTTTGGGGCGCCACAGAAATGGTATCAGAGCCTTAGGTTATCAAATCTTGGAAACGATAGGATATAAAATACGTAGATATAAGGATAATAAATAATCAATTAGAGCTCAAGTTGAGTTCGTCGTCGGGCTACACGGGTAGTAACACCTTGCCTATTGTGTCAGGTACCAGTGGAGCCTATGAGGAAGGTTGACCCTGTTGATGATGTTATGGTTCCTGAGCGTGACCCTACTCTTGAGCCAGAGGACCCACCCATTGATGACTCAGATGATGACCCTACTGAGGATGTCCCGGAGGAGGAGACCGACCTTCCTGTCCCCATAGCTGATGACGTTGAGATGACCCAGGGAGATGGTGTAGGCTGGAGGGATGTAGAGATGTACCCTCACCCGACCATTCGCTCTCCTACCCCACCCTCAGGGATTCAGAGCCCTATGCCCTATACTAATGATGATGACGAGGATGGGATATAGCACAGGTCTACGAGGCTTACGATATATCCTCTAGCGACTTAGACTCACCTCTACCACCCCGGCGACCATACATGTAGCTGTACACGATTGGATGGTGGCTCAGCTTAAAGCTGAGATCACTGCGGCATCTGCACGTATTGTGAAATTACGCCAGGCACTGACAGCTGAGAGAACCATCAGACTAGGATACCTAGGGGTTTCATAGCTGCTTCCCCAGCCATAGCCCGCAGAGAGATTGATGGGATCGAGCTCCGTACCCAGGTTCAGATGAGGATGACAGCGATTGGAGGATACATCCCGGTAGTTGATGCAGAGCTGATGTTGGCAGAAGCGATGAGGACGGTGCGTGACCTCACGCGTAGTGACAGTGACTGAGGGACTAGTGACTAGATATGGACCTTGAAGAACTCGGCTAGTTGTTTTGTCCCCCAGATATAAGTGGGAGACCTTATGAAATATATATCTAGCAGTTATTAAGAAATTGATGTCCATATTATTTCACTTTATAAAAACATGCTAGATAATAAATGACACGCTTACACATGAATAATTAATCAAACTGTAATAATTACAACTATATTGACAAATCTTCATTATCAGAACAATGTCACCCCGTAGAAGAGGAACCAGGGCACAACCCGCAGAATCGGTTAACCAATAACGAAATGAACTTGACCCTGTAGTAAATGAAGAAAGTATAGAGGACCTAGACTATAATGAATATGATGAGGAAGAATATATAGAAGAAGAGGCTGAGGATACCCATCAGGGAGGGAACCCCATGAATGAATTTATGGAACTGTTAAGAGCAAATATGAACCAACAGCCTATTCCACCACAACCACATGCTGCCCAACAGACTGCAGCCACTACCTTTAGGGCCTTCAAATCTCTCAAACCCCCAGAGTTTCTAGGATCTGCCGACCCCGTTGAAGTACGGGCCTGGCTCAAAGAGATAGAAAAGTCCTTCGAGATACTAGGTGTAGAGGAACGACACAAGACTATTTTCGCTTCTTACATGCTGAAAGGAGAAGCTAACTACCGGTGGGATCCAAACGAAACCTGGAGACTGATGCTGTGATCCCATGGGATAGATTTACCCGACTGTTTTTAGACAAGTATTTCCCTAGGTTTATAGAGACCCAGATGGAGATTAAGTTTTTGGAGTTGAAACAGGATAAGATAACTGTGGCAGAATATGGGCCAAGTTTACTGAGTTGTCGAGATTTGTGCCGAAGTTCGTGAATACCGAAGAGAAGAAAGCGCGAAAGTTTCAGCTTGGTTTGAAATAATGGATCCAAAACCGAGTACCGGTGTTAGAGCTGACAGACTATGTCACCTTAGTGTAGAAAGCCTCGATTGTTGAAGCTGGCAGTGAGCAGAGTGGGAAGGAAAAGGAAAATAGGAAGAGGAAGATAGGAATCCAAGGATTAGAAACTGGGAACAGGAGCCTTCCAAGCAGGTTCGTCAGGGGAGTGGTGTCCCAACCTATACGAGGCCCCATATTCAGAAGAGACCCAAGTGAAAGTGTTGGCCAGGGTGGCAGACAATCTAGGGCGACATTTCATAGCCAACCCCTCGCCCCAATACCGGAGTGTCAAACCTGTAAGAGGAGACACCTTGGAGTGTGCATCCAGGCGAGAGCCCCTTTGAAATACTACAGGTGTGGTCAAACCGGACACCTTGCCAACAACTGTAACCAACCCAGCGTAACATGTTTCCAATATGGGAAAGTAGGACACATGAGGAAGGATTTACCGACACTGAAGCCCCCAGCCTCAGGGATGAGTAGAGTTGCATCCAACCGACCTCCAGCTGCTAGGACCTTCAACATGACTGTTCAGGATGTTGTCCGAAACACTGACGTGATATCAGGTACCCTTTTGTTAAATTCTGAGCATGTAAATGTCCTATTTGATTCAAGAGCAACCAAGTCATTTATATCTCAAGATTTTGCTAAAAAGTTAAAACTTAACGCTGTATCCTTACGTGAGGTATTACAATTGGAAATAGAAAACAAAGAAAGAATCCCTATGAAATAAATACACCCTAAGTGCAAGTTGAAATTAGAAGGGGAAGTCTTCGAGGTTGACCTAATCCCATTTGTATTGGGAGGATTCGATGTAATCTTAGGGATGGATTGGTTATCCAGTAATGGAGCGCAAATAGATTGTGAACGGAAGAGGGTAAAGATAAGAGTGCAAAATGAAAAAAAAAGTAGTGTTTAAAGGTCAACGACAGAACCAGAAATTTATGACCATGCTATAGGCAAAAAGATTGCTAAGGAAAGGTAACGATGCCTATTTGGCTTATATGGTAGATACCAAGAAGGAAGTTCCTATTATACAGGACATCCCCGTAGTGAACGAATTCGAGGATGTGTTTCCAGAGAACTTACCAGGGTTGCCACCTGACAGGGAAATAGAATTCGCTATTGAATTAGCACCAGGAACGACACCAGTATCCAAGACCCCATATAGAGTAGCCCCAGTTGAGATGAAGGAATTAGCTTCTCAACTGCAAGAATTATTAGATAATGGAATGATAAGACCCAGTGTGTCGCCATGGGGAACGCCAGTACTGTTTGTAAAGAAAAAGGACGGCAGTATGAGATTATGCATAGACTATCAAGAATTGAATAAGCTGACTATTAAGAATAGGTACCCTCTCCCCAGGATTGATGACCTATTCGACCAACTCAAGGGAGCTGTACATTTTTTCAAAATAGATTTGAGAACATGATATCACCAATTAAAAATCAAACCTGAGGATGTACCGAAGACTGCTTTTCATACTAGGTATGGGCACTATGAGTTTTTAGTAATGTCGTTTGGGCTAACCAATGCACCCGCAACCTTTATGGATTTGATGAACAGAGTGTTTAAAAGGTACCTAGATATATGCGTGATAGTTTTATAGATGATATTCTGATCTACTCAAAGACAGAGTAAGAACATGCAGAACATTTGAGGATAGTCATAGAAATCTTGAGGAATGAGAAATTATATGCCAAGTTCTCGAAGTGCGAGTTTTGGTTAAGAGAAGTTCAGTTCTTAGGACCTGTGGTGAGTAGCAAAGGAGTTTTAGTTGACCCTGCCAAAATAGAGGCCGTATCCAATTGGGAAAGACCAACTACCCCAATAGAGGTTAGGAGTTTTGTGGGTTTAGCAGTATATTACCGAAGATTCGTGCAGGATTTTGCTAAGATAGCCGGTCCACTGACTAGACTTACTCGGAAGACAGAAAAGTTCGTATGGACAGAGAAATGTGAGGAAAGCTTTCAGGAACTGAAAAGGAGACTGGTGTCCGCACCAGTACTCGCTCTTCCCGATGAAAAGGGAGAGTTTGTGATATACAGCGACGCGTCGCTTAAAGGATTAGGATGTGTACTGATGCAGCACGGCAAAGTTATAGCGTATGCCTCTCGACAATTGAAGGAGTATGAGAGCAGATACACGACGCATGATCTAGAATTAGCAGCCATAGTGTTTGCCCTAAAAATTTGGAGACACTACCTATACGGTGAGAAATGTGAGATCTAAACAGACCATAAAAGCCTCAAATATATTTTCATTCAGAAGGAACTGAACATGAGATAAAGGAGATGGTTAGAGTTGATTAAGGACTACGACTGTGAAATTTTGTATAACCCGGGTAAAGCCAATGTGGTGGCTGACACCCTTAGTAGGAAGGAAAGACTCAAGATGATGATGACATCAGAGGAGTTAATTAAAGAATTTGAGAAAATGGAAATCGACGTGAGAATGACCGGTAAAGGGACGGAAGGATTATTTGAGATTAAGCTAGTGCCAGAACTGACTGAAAAGATACGAGTATGTCAGGAAAAGAAGATGAGTGAAGAAAGAGGAACATTGACCGGCGAGGAAGTGAGATGCGAGAAGGACGAGAAAGGGATCATGAGGTACGCATCCCGAATTTGGATACCAAATGTGCAAAAGGACAAGCTGCTGCATGAAGGGCACAACTCCAGATATTCAATCCACCCAGGAAGTACGAAGATGTACCATGACCTTAAGGAATATTATTGGTGGCCTAACATGAAGAGAGAAGTAGCAGAGTGGGTCAGCAAGTGCTTGACATGCCAGAGATTGAAGGCTGAACATCAGTGACCTAGTGGACTATTACGGCCCCTGGAAATTCCGGAATGGAAATGGGTGCATATAGCCATGGATTTTGTGACAGGCCTACCAAGGACAAAGACCAGTCACGACACCATATGGGTTATCATAGATAGATTAACCAAGTCCGCACACTTCCTAACAATCAACGAAAGGTACATCGTGGACAAGTTAGTGGATATTTACTTGAAGGAAATTGTAGTTAGACACGGCGTTCCTGTAGCCATAGTGTCAGATAGAGGCCCAAGGTTTAATTCCCGATTTTGGAGAAACTTCCAGCAATGCGAGACTACATATGAGTACCGCTTACCACCCCCAGACTGATGGACAAAGCGAAAGGACTATTCAGACCCTAGAAGATATGCTACGTGTATGTGTAATTGATTTCAAAGGAAATTGGAATGACCACTTACCCCTGATCGAATTTACTTACAACAATAGCTATCACGCTAGCATAGGAATGCCCCTGTATGAAGCTCTTTATGGAAGGAGATGTCGCTCTCCCCTATATTGGGATGAAGTTGGAGAACATAAGATATTAGGACCAGAGTTAGTCCAACAGACCAGGGAAATGGTGGGACTCAACAGGAAAAGACTGGTAGCAGCTCATGACAGATAAAAGAAGTACGCCTATCAGACCAGGAAGGATAGGGAATATGAAGTAGGAGATTCTGTGCTATTAAAGGTATCTCCGTGGAAAGGAGTGATGAGATTTGGGAAGAAAGGGAAGCCGAGTCCCAGATTCATAGGTCCCTTTAAAATTTTTAGGAGAATAGGAACTCTAGCTTACAAGCTCGCCTTGCCTCCTAATCTACAACAAGTGCACAACGTGTTCCACGTGTCCATGTTAAGGAAGTACCATGCAGATGCACGACATGTAATAGAATACGAGTAGGTAGATTTACAACCAGACCTGACCTACATCGAACATCCAGTAAGGATAATGGACCAAAAAGAACAAGTGCAGAGGAGCAAGACTGTGAAGCTGGTTAAAATCTTGTGGAGGAATCAAAATGTCAAGGGGTCAACTTGGGAACTTGAAGACGCAATGAGGAATAGATACCCCCACTTATTTTCTAATTGATTCCGGGACGAAATCCTTGTTAGAGGGAAAGACTGTAATAACTCAAATTTTTGAGACCTTATAAAACATTTAATGAATAGTAACCCTGACGGATGGGAAAAACTTTTGAGTCCACACTATGCAGTGCGTGAGAAAATGAGTTTTGGAGTTGATATTATGATTATACGTACCAAATGAGTGTATGTAAACACTATTAGTTTTCGAAGAAAACGAACTTTGAAAAATGACCATATTTACGACTCATCGAGGATTACGGGAAATCCCAATATAATTACAAGATTAAAACCCTACGGATTTATATCCAAGTATGATAATTCAAAACATAAGGAATAAATGCGAAAGGAATTACATCGCGAACCATTTACAAGGAAGTATTACGAAAATGTTTCAGCGACCGGGCGAACGCGTAAATGATTAAATAGACGTAACGCACTAACTAACCATGGTAAGAAAGTAACCATGGTTACTTTATCAAATAGTGAGCTAGATAGAGGATGATCAACTAAGGCAAATGAAATAGTAAGCTAAGGAAGCTAAAACAAGTAGCTTAGCTTGTAAACTAGGAAGCTACTTATATTTGTCCATGGATTTGGCAACAAGAATAAACCTAGGATTCTAAACTAGAGAATATCAAATCAATATAAGATATCACCAACATAATTTCCTAGAAGCAACCAAGGAAGCAAGCATCAAAACACTTCTTCTCTCCCCATTTCTTCCATTCGGCTTCTTCTTCTTCACCAAGGAATTCAAAATCAAATCTCCAAGTTCTAGCCATGGATAAATCCTCCCATTAATTATCAAGATTCTTAACAACCAAACTAAGGTAAGATAATTCTTTGATCTCTTTTTATCAAGGTTTGATGGGTGAAATAAAATCAAGAAAGTTGCTAGTGAATAGTATAAATAGTAACTCTTCTTTGGTTTCTTGATTTTAATGGCGGTTTTAGGTTCCAAAAACCATACCAAGCACTCCCAAGACTCCACCATCCCTAAGAACACATCTCAAGCTTTCAAGAAAGGTAAAAAATTTTGACCCAACTTTATTTAAGATTCAAATTCAAGATCCTTTTAATATGTGGTTATAAACCTAGTTTTAGTGGTGATATTTGTTAGCCCCTTAACAATTCAACAAGAATTACAGAAGGGGGGTTGAATGGAATTCTTGAAACTTTTTCTTAAATAAAATTATTCTAACTTAAATATATATATATATATATATATATATATATATATATATATATATATATATCAGTGTGAATTGATTTGCAGAGTGCGGAATAATAACTTCAAATGAATCAAAACACAAGTATTTAAAAACACAAGTCTTTAAAAAACTTTCTGGTGGATTTGAATGTATCCACCATGGATATATAATATATATCGAGAGAACTCTGTGTAGCAAAAAGCTCACAACTGCTTACAAATGTTGAACAACTAAGAATGCAGAGAAATGTTAAGAATACATCTTATAAAATGTTTCTCTCCTTGTATCTCAGTTTGTTATTCTATTTGTTGCTTCTTGGTTTATATATCACCAAGATTACAAAGGAATAAGATAAGATAATAAAACAAAATCTATCAAGTCTAATACTATGCTACTTCATTACTCTATTTCAGCATCTTTGAATATGTTCATAATAGCATGGAAATGGCAATGCTTCTTTGTTCTCTAAAACCCAGTTGAATAGGCTTCCAAATTCACTTTGCATACACTCGATGCATGTGACTGTGTTGTCACTGTCAACAGATGTTTGAATTCTTTATCCGCCGAGTTCATGATCATCCGTCAAGTTCATGATCATCCGTCCGGTTGTCTAGTTGATCATCCGTCGAATGGAATTGTTGTTCATCCGTCGGGTAGCAATCTGGCACTTGACTTCATTTCATTTATGCAGGATTACAAGACATCATCTATGTACAATTAATCAACCTATTCTGCATATCTAGTTAAAGTCAACATGACTTGAGTACTACTTACAAAATCTAAACAATGTGTATGCAGAAATGTGCTACAGAGTTATTGTTATATAAGCTACTCACTCGATGGATAATAAATCATCATCCGTCGGGACTATATTGAGTCATCCGTCGGGACTATAATCCTTATCCGTCGAGTGCTAAATTTTTCACTAAGTAAAATCTGCCAAGGTGTTTTGTTAATGAAACCATCAAGTTCACAACATATACACAACAATCTCCCCCAATTTATGTCTACTGAAATTGTAGCCATAAATTAAGAGTAACTTGATGATAACAAAACACCCTAAAAATATAACTTTGAAAGTAAGTAGATAGTACTGTAAAGTGCTTCAATTTATAAAATGTACAAAGTTTAGCTCACAGTCATTTTCAAGGTGCTCCTCTTGCCTGAGCAGATTTATCTAGTTCCCTGAAGGTCTGGATCTCTTTCCAAGCTTTCTGTTGTTTTCTTCTATCTGATTTTGGAGCTGTTTGTGGAATTCCAGTTCATCAGATTCTGAGAGATTTAGCTTTTCTTGCATCTCCAAGAGAGTCTCATTGCTAGGGATGCTCAATTGGTCTTCTAATCTGAAAAATCTTCTCACTCCTTTGTCATCCATGAACTCCATCAGCCAGTAGGGCCTTAGATGCACTCTTCTCCCTGTGTAAGGGATAATTAGAGTCTTTAGAAGTGCATCTTTAGCTCTAAAACTCCTTAGTTCTTCAATCTTCTTTAGAACCAATCTTCTTGTAGTTACATTGAACCCAAAGTTCTTCTTGAAAGATGAATAAACCTTAATCAGTATAGCTTGGCTTTCTTGAAGGACCTGTGAAGTGGCCATTGAATCTCCTTTCCTCCCTTGTACTTGAAAACTAACCTTTCAGGTAGGTTTCTGTATGCATCAATCCCTCTCACTTCTTCTATTTCATCTAGATAGAGATTTAGATCAGAGAATTCCTTGATGTCACACAAGTACATATAATCTCCCTTATTGACTTTAGATTGAGCTTTGACTAGAGATTTGGATTTGAGAGGTGACAACTTCACTTTCTTGACTGCTCTTGACTTTGTTCTTTTTGGCTTGCTAAGGATTGGCAAATTGAAGTCAGGAATTGGTAGGCTCTCCTAGTCTTTTGGTTCATCCTTAGGCACAATAGGTTCACCATGAATGTTCCTGTAAGGATCCACCACCTTGATGTCTTCAAATACCATAGTGGATTTTGATGCTTGAGTTATAGTTGAAGTGGATTCCTTGGAAAACTGAACCTCCAATTCCTTATCAATAAAATCCATTTTCCTTTTGGTTCTTTTGGCCAATTCCTTGTATCTTGGAGATTTCTTCTATTCTGATTTAATTTGCTTCTTTGGATCTTGAGATTTAGTGATTCGAAATGGCTGAGAAGGAATCTGTTGAATTGGTTTCACAGCTTGTAGCTTGGCCAAGATAGCAGCTTGCTCTTTCTTTTGCTTAGCCTTTTTGGCATCTAGAATAGCTTGTTTCTTTTCCTGCTTCAATCTTGCCTTTTCTTCTCTCTTTGCTTGAGCAAATTGAGGATGTCCAGCCACCACACAAATTTCTTTCCCATTCCTGAAAACTTTAGCAATTCTTCTCTTTAAAGCCGAATCAGCTGGATCCTTATAAAAGGCAATTGACCTTGACAGAAGCTTCTTCAAATCAGGTTTAGGTGTCTCATACACTGTATCCAAAGGGTTTTTTAATGATGATTTTGGATAGTTCACCATTGGCTTCAGAATAATTTCATCCTTTTGAGATTTGATGCAGGATGGCTTTCCTCTTTCCAGATAGTTCATGCTCATTTCATTCATAGAGATCTGTTTGACTTCAGAGTGATGAATGGCTGATTTTACTGGCTCCTTTACTAGCCCAAACTTCCTTTGTATGTCCTCATCAATTTTCTCCCAGTTGATTGGCTTCAACTGCTCCTTTTCAGCTTCTCTTAAGTTGGCTGTTGCTGCATTGATCAGATCTATACTATTTGTTACTGGTGGCTTGGTGAATGTAATTGTGGGCACAATTACTTTACTGATTTGAATTTGAAGCTTCTCCCCCTCACTTGGTCCTTTCTCCCCCTTTTTGTTATCATCAAGTTGAGTAGAGGAGGAGGTTTGAGCAACCACTCTTTGTTGCAAGATCAGAATTTTTCCTTAGTTGCCTCTTGATGTCAAGCATTGCAGCTTCTGGAAGCTTAGAATCCATTTTTTCTGAAATGGCCTTCTTCATCTCATCAATATCACCCTTGATGGTGTCAACATCTCTAGCATGTTGGAAGCCTTGAATCTGTTGAAGTTGCAGAGAAGCAAGATGTGCTTGAAGGAGCTTCTTGGTGTTGGCATTTGTAGTGGTTTGAAGAGCAGTATTTGTCTGATTGATTAGTTGAATCAGGGTTACCTTGAAGTAGTGCTCATCAAAATGTTTTGAAAATGCCCATGATGGCATTCCTGATCTTGAACTTGAACCTACTTCTCCCCCTATGTCCAATGTCTCTTCTTCACTATCTCCACCTTCATCACCAAAGAAATATGCTGAACCACCAGTCTCATAATCCACATCACCAGCTGTAGGAGGCAAAGTTGTGATGGCATCCTTAGCTCTTAGCATTGACTGGGTGGTATGCACAAAATTGAGCATCCTTTCTGCATTGACATTGCCCTGTTCAGCTAGAAGTTGATAAGCTGGAACAGGGTGAGTAAATGCCTCAGCATCAAGGGAGGTGGAATCTATAACAACTTGAGGTTGCTGAGATAGTCCCTCCCTGTCTGCATCCTGGACATTCATTGACTCACTAGCAATGACATCCATCCTTATAGCTCCTGTACCTGCATTTATCTCATGTTCTCTCTTTTGTTGTATCAGGGTCTCACCCTAGCTCCCCACCCTCACACCCTCACCTTCACCATCTAAGGTGGGACTCCTCTCACTTTCTTTTGCCAATCCTGAAGAAATGGATTGCATATTTTCATTCTTTTGCTCTCCTTTTTCCTGGGAGCAACCCAGACTCTCACTCATAGCACTCTCTGTCCTCAATCCTAAGAGTGACTGTACAACCACTAATTCTTCTGCACTTGAAATAAATGAAGTTTGAAGCTGTGCAGAGACACTCGACGGATGAGTAATATCCATCAAGTTAGTGGTTTTGCTATCCGACAGATAACTGCTGTTAATCTTATCCGTCGGGATACAATCACTACTCGACGGATGAGCAATATCCATCGAGAGAGTAGAAATGAATGAACTTGGAATTGAAACTATTATAGACTCTGTACTGATTGATGATATTTTGGGCACAGATGATTCAACAATTCCTGAAAGAATTGGCAAGTGAGCCAACAAATCATCTAAAAGATGATGCTCACTTGCATTAGAGTTTGGCTTCCCCAACAAAGATAAAGAAGGGGAATCAGGAATTGATGTGTTGATCATATCCACATCCAGAGAGTTTGTGGGAGAATTTGGTGTGTGAGGTGCTTCTATTACTAGAGATTTTGGCTGTGACTCCACATTTATTGGAGCCACATCAAGCTGAATTTGAGAGGGTGCAGTGACTGGGTCTTTAGCACCAGTTTGCACAGTGTGTGTACCCTGTGCATCCCCAAAGGTTTTGGATTTCTTCTTTTTGGCATAAGTTTGGGGTGAGCTAGTGTCCCTTACCCTCTTGGCCTGTGCTCTTGGTTGAGAGCTTTGTTCAATAGTTATATCCGTTTGGGAGGATGCAACTAGAAATGAGCTTTTATCCTTTTTAAGCACTGCAGTTTGTTGGGAAACTGCAGTGTGGCTAGGCTGGGAACCACTCAACTCTCCATCCTTATCCTTAGGGTTTCTTTTATGTTCACCCTTTCCCTTACCTACCTTTCCCACCTTCACGGTCCCCTCTTTGGTTTTGGTGGATTTTGCAACTGGCATCTTTTGAGAGATACCAGAGGGGGCTTTCTTTGATTTGGATTTTAAATTTTTTTTTGGTTTGGTAGCTTGGGTAGGCAACTGTTGGGTCATTGACACAGTTGCCATAGCTACACTAGAACTCAAAGAAACTAGTGAGGTTGGAATAGTAGTAGGGATAGATGAACTTACCTCACTTACCTGAGGAGCTTCCATTACAGGGAAATAGAAAAGTGGCACTTCTCTGTGATGATTTGTCCTGTTCAAATCTGCAATAATCCTTCTCTCTTGAACCCAACAATCTAATTTGTTGTTTGGGTTCTCAAGCACAATTTCCTCAGAGAGGTGGTTAGCTAACATCATGAATAATCTAGCATAATAAACACTTTTACCCCTCTTGTTTAACTCTCCTAATTTGAAACCCAACTCAAACAGAACAAGGTCACTAAAATTAAAGTACCTATCTGTAACTAGCATGGAGAGCATGTTAAGCATGAAAATATTAACAGAATCAAAATTACTGATTTTACCAGAAAAGACCTTGGTCACTATATCACACATGAAGCTCCATTCCTTCCTAAGACCTAATCTCCTAATGTCACTCAACTTAGAAGTAGAAAGAGCATAGTTCATGGAATTAAGCATATTAACTATATTAGTGTCTGTGTGTGGTGAGGTCACATTATTATCAGGAATCTTGAAACATGCTTTAATAACATCACTATTAATACATAATTCATTACCTTTGATAGTGAGTGCGATGGTCTTATGAGTTGAGTTGTATGTAGCAGTGGTCCACATCTCTTCAACAACTTCACAAAAGATGGTGGGCGATTCTAGCATGGTATAGTTAAGCTTGCAGTTCTTCACAAAATCCATCATTTTGTGGTAGTCACCAGAATGCTGAATCCCCTTGTTCACTAAGGCTGTGAAGTTATTCTTCTCATAAATGAAACAATTTTGAGACATAATCTTGACAACAGGCGCCATTGTTAGAGAATAAGAGCTTGCAGAGAGAGAGTAAATGCTTTGAAAGAGAAAGAAATTGAAGCAGATAATTTAAGAATGATAAAAGAAAAGCAATGGAAATGAAATAAGCTTTTATACTATCTAAAAAATAACTGCCAAAAATAATAAAGTAAAATAAAGTAAAATAAAGTAGCCAATTAAAATTGCCTAAAATAACCGTTTAAAAATAAACTGTAAAAATTCCATCAATTATTCGTCATGTTATGCTTACAAACTGTAAGTATACTCGATGGATAATGTTCAGGTAATTAACGGCTAAGATTAAGACAATTCGACGGATGAGGATAAACTGTTATCCGTCGAGTTATAAAATATTCCAGAAAAATAATTGATTTTTAATTAGCAAATAGTGTTCCGACGGATGATCAAACTCGATGGATAAGGAACATCCGTCGAGATGTAAATTTTGACTTAACCAAAATTTCATCCATGACTGAAAAAAAAATCAATTTAAATTTCTGGCTGCATTACAACTTGCAAATTATCTCATAAGGATTTAAGAATAATTAAGCATACCTAACTCACTTACCAACCTTGAGAAGGTGGATTCATCCAGTGGCTTGGTAAAATATCTGCAAGCTGCTTTTCACTTGGAATAAAATGTAGTTCCACAGTATCATTCATTACATGTTCCCTTATGAAGTGGTACTTGATGTCTATGTGCTTTGTCCTTGAATGTTGTACTGGATTTTCAGTGATGGCAATTGCACTTGTGTTATCACAGAGAATAGGAATCCTTTCAACTTGCAAACCATAGTCTAGCAATTAATTTTTCATCCACAAAATCTGTGCACAACAACTGCCAGCAGCACTATATTCAGCTTCAGCTGTAGAGGTAGAAACTGAATTTTGGTTTTTACAGAACCAGGAAACAAGCTTGTTTCCTAGAAATTGACAGGTTCCTGTTGTACTTTTTCTATCAATTCTACAACCTGCATAGTCTGCATCTGAGTAACCAGTTAGATCAAAACCAGAATCTCTAGGGTACCAAATGCCAAGTTTTGGTGTTCCCTTGAGATATCTGAAAATTCTCTTAATAGCTACTAAGTGAGATTCTCTAGGGTCTGCCTGAAATCTAGCATACAAACATGTAGCAAACATTATATCTGGTCTACTAGCTGTTAAGTACAGAAGTGATCCAACCATGCCCCTATAACTTGAAATATCCACAGACTTTTCAATAGTATTTAATTCAAGCTTAGTTGCAGTAGCCATGGGAGTTTTTGCAGATGTGCAATCCATTAGATCAAACTTCTTTAAAAGATCAAAAATGTATTTAGTTTGACTAATGAATATTCCATCACTAACTTGCTTAACTTGCAAACCAAGAAAGTAAGTTAGTTCTCCCATCATACTCATTTCATACTTACTTTGCATCAATTTGGCAAATGTTTTGCAAAGTTTTTAATCTGTAGAGCCAAAAATAATATCATCTACATAAATTTGAACAAGTATGCTAGAGCCATTAACATTTCTAAAGAATAAAGTTTTATCTACAGTACCTCTTGTGAAGTGATTTTCCAAAAGGAACTTTGATAAAGTGTCATACCAGGCTCTAAGTGCTTGCTTTAGTCCATAAAGTGCTTTCAAAAGATAATAGACATGTTCTGGAAAATTTGGATCTTCAAAACCAGGAGGTTGACTGACATAAATTTCCTCATCCAAATCTCCATTCAGAAAGGCACTTTTGACATCCATTTGATAGACCTTGAAATTGGCATAGGCTGCATAGGCTAAGAAGATTCTGATGGCTTCAAGTCTTGCAACAGGAGCAAATGTTTCATCAAAATCTATTCCTTCTTGTTGAAAATAGCCCTTAGCAACCAATCTAGCTTTGTTCCTGACTACTATGCCATTTTCATCCATCTTGTTTCTGAATACCCATTTGGTGTCTATTGGATTCTTTCCTTTAGGCTTGGGCACCAACTTTCATACATTATTCCTCTCCAATTGGTTTAGCTCCTCCTGCATAGCTAAAATCCAATCAGGATCCAATAAAGCTTCTTCTACTTTCTTTGGTTCTTCCTTGGAAAGAAAGCTGATGTATAGACATTCTTCTTGAGTTGCTCTCCTGGTTTGAACTCTAGAAGAAACATCACCAATGATGAGCTCGAAAGGGTGATCCTTTGTCCATTTCCTTTGTTGAGGTAGATTAGCTCTAGATGAAGAGGCCTCATTGTTGTCTTGATGTGTGATTGAGTTTTGATTATTAGAAACTCCCCCTGAGTTTGTGGATCTTTGATTTGAGAAAGGGGAACTTTCTATAGGTGATCTATTCTGATTTTCAGCTTCTTCTGATAACCCGACGGATGGTGAATTTTGAGTCCCGACGGATGAAGCTGGTTGTCTACCGACGAATAACGCAGATTGTCTCCCGACGGATGAAGCATTATGCAACTCGACAGATGTTGAGTGTTGTACTTCATTGTTAGTGGATTTTTCTGCATTATCTTTTGATACTATTTTTTGATCACTTTCATCATCACTGTCATCACTAACCATCTCCATATTGTCAAATTTGAGGCTCTCATGGTAATCTCCATCTTGTAGTCCTTCAATCTTTTTATCATCAAACACAACATGTATTGATTCCACAACAATGTTGGTTCTTAGATTGTAGACTCTATATGCTTTACCAACAGCGTATCCAACAAAAAATCCTTCATCTGCTTTAGCATCAAACTTCCCATTTTGATCAGTTTGATTTCTCAATATATAACATTTGCAGCCAACGACATGAAGAAAATTTAGAGTTGGCTTCTTGTTCTTGAACAATTGATAGGGAGTCATACATTTTGCTTCATTGATCAAAGAAATATTTTGAGTGTAGCATGCAGTATTTACAGCTTCAGCCTAGAAATATGTTGGCAATTTAGATTCTTCAAGCATTGTTCTGGCAGCTTCAATAAGTGATCTGTTCTTCCTTTCCACTACTCCATGTTGTTGTGGAGTTCTTGATGCTGAAAATTCATGCAAAATTCCATTTTCTTCATAGAATGCTTTCATGACAGAATTCTTGAACTCAGTTCCATTGTCACTCCTGATTCTTCTCACTTTGAAATCAGGATGATTATTGACTTGCTTTATGTGATTGATGATGATTTCACTAGCCTCATCTTTAGACTTTAGGAAATATGTCCAAGAGAACTTTGAGAAATCATCTATAATTACTAGGAAATATCTTTTCCTTGAAATAGACAATACATTGACTGGTCCAAACAAATCCATGTGTAGCAGTTGCAAAGGTTCTTCAATTGTTGAATCAAGTTTCTTTCTGAATGATGCTTTAATCTGCTTTCCCTTTTGGCAGGCATCACACAATCCCTCCTTAGAAAACTCTACTAGAGGAATGCCTCTAACCAGTTCTTTCTTTACTAGCTCATTCATGGTCTTGAAGTTTAGATGGGATAGTTTCTTGTACCATAACCAACTTTCATCCCGACTTGCTTTGCTGAGAAGACAAGTAACAGATTCTGCATTAGATGAGTTGAAGTCAGCTAGGTACACATTTCCTTTTCTCACACAAGTGAGAACCACTTTGTTGTTCCTCTTGGTAGTCACAACACAAGCTTCTGAGTTGAAGGTTACTGAATTGCCTTTATCACAAAGCTGGCTGATACTCAACAAATTATGCTTGAGACCATCCAGTAAGGCAACTTCCTCAATGATGACATTGTCTTTTGAAATCAAGCCATATCCCACAGTATAACCCTTGTTGTCATCTCCAAAAGTAATACTAGGGCCAACTCTCTCCTTGAACCCTGTGAGCAGGGTAGAATCACCAGTCATGTGTCTTGAACAACCACTATCCAAGTACCATAAATTCTTTCTGTTTCCCTGCACACATCAAAATCAAATCAAGTTGATTTTGGTACCCAAGTTTCCTTGGGTCCTGCCTTTTTTAGCTTTCTTTTTCTGTTTCTTAGGCTTTATCTAATTTGACTTGGGGATATCAGATTCATCCTTAGTCATTTGAGTTGGGTCTTTGAAACCATTCATCATAACAGAATTAGCATGCATACTTTGATTAACAGGGAATGGCATGCTACTAGTGAACATGTTATTCCAGTAAGGCATGCTAAATGGCATTTATGGCATACTAAATGCAGCATAATAAGGATTAGGTACAAATGGCATATTAGCAAACTGTGCATTCATATTCTGTATAGACATAGCATTCATAGGCATAGGAGGTATGGCATTCATATTGGAAAAGTGAGGTGGCACAAATATGGAAGTAGGCATGGTAGATTTGCAATTAACAGACAAATGATTTATACTACCACACTTGACACAAATTTATCTTGGAGCATATTTATCAGGTGTGTAGTTATTGTGTTTGTTAATCCCTACTTTACCATTTCTATTATTTTTCTTTTTAGCCTCTGTTTTAACCTCAATCTTTTCAAGTTTTTCACTCAATTGCTTGACAGTCATATGACCAACATTAGCCTTTTTCCCTTTCTTAACTTGACTCGATTCTCCTGTAACAAAATTCTTGGAAACTGATCCATACTTTTCATTTAACTTAACAAGTTTGGCTTTACTAATAGGCTTGCTCACAGTCGACGGATGAGGATTTATATCACTCGACGGATAACCCTTTCTGTTATCCGACGGATGACCCTCATCATTCGTCGAGTCTACATCTGTTGGCACTCCTTCCACCAAATTTGGATCTAGCTTCTCCTTGTTCCTTCTTCCAGGCTGCATCACAAAAGGACTCGATCCCTTGAACTTTGGTGATTTGAGCATGAACATATTTAGATGTTTTCCATGCCTTAATCACCTCCTGTTCACGTTCAAGCTGCTTCTTCAAAATTTCTTCTTTCTTCAAGGACTCAGTTAATTCCTCCTTGGTAATCTTACACTCAATTCTTAATTTTTCAAAATCAATGAACTGAGACTCTAGCACATTATTCCCCTCACTTAAAAACAAATTATTTTCTTTGATTTAGCATTTTCTTTAGTAAGAGACTTAAGTGTAACACGCGAATGATATAACTCTGTAGACATGTCATTTATAGCATCATTACACTCAGCTTTAGATAAATGTGCAAGGTTTGTAGTAATTACCTGATTACTTGAAGAACTTATCTCTGTTTCATCAGACTTGGCCATTAGGGGTAGATTGACATAGCTGACATCTTCATCTTCATCCAGACCATCTGCAGCCCGGTTATTTTCTTCTGTAATGAAAGCCCTTTCCTTTTGTTTGAGCAACTCAAAGTATTTCTGTTTATAATCCACATGCTCAAACTTCTTTTTGTTGGAATCTGACTTTCTATTCTCATTAGAAAAGTGCCCCACCAAGCCACATTTGAAACATTTGAATTTTGATTTATCCACCATGTTTCTATTTGGCTTGTCTGCTCCAAAGTTCTTCTTGAACTTGAGCTTGGAAAATCTTCTGGAAAGAAATGCTAGATGTTCATCAATATCCTCCATGTCATCTTGGCTCAAAGAATCTTCATTTTCAGCTACCAGCCCCTTGCCCTTATTTTCACAGACCCTTGAAGTTGATTCAACAGCTTCCATCTTCATCTCCTTCTTTTTTTCTAACTCAGCAACTAGTGCAATGGATCCTCCTTTCTTCTTTCCTCACTCCATCCTCTCATCTTACTCTATTTCAAGCTCATAAGTCTTCAAGATGCCATACAGTCTCTCCAAAGTAAACTCCTTATAATCTTGAGAGTTTCTTAATGAGACTGTCATTGGTTTCCATTCCTTTGGAAGAGATCTAAGGAATTTCATATTGAAGTCTTTTGTCTGATAGACCCTTCCATGCAGCTTCAGAGCATTTAGTAGTTTTTGAAACCTACTAAAGATGTCAGTGAGAGACTCACTTTCTTCACTATGAAAATGCTCATATTGCTGAATCAGTAGCTGCATCTTGTTTTCTCTAACTTGCTCAGTGCCATCACAGATAATCTGAATAGTGTCCCAAACATTCTTGGCAGTTTTGCAATTGATGATGTTGTCAAACATATCACCATCAACTCCATTGAACAGGATATTCATGGCCTTCTTATCTTTCCTAACTTGTTCAATATCAGGATCAGACCATTCATGCTTTGGCTTGGGGACAGATGGCTCATTTCCAGTTGCAGCTCTCATTGGTACATGAGGACCTCTTTCAATGCAATCTACATAGGCCTCATCTTGAGAAAGTAAATGAAGATGCATCTTCACCTTCCAGTGATGGCAATTATCTTTATCCATAAAAGGAATCTTGACTCCAATATCCTTCTTGTTCATCTTGCTGTTTTGTTGATCTTTAAAATTCTTTGTTTATCAAGAGTTTGCACTGATACCAATTGTTAGTCCCTTAACAGTTCAACAAGAATTACAGAAGGTGGTTGAATGGAATTCTTGAAACGTTTTCTTAAATAAAATTGTTCTAACTTAAATATATATATATATATCAGTGTGAATTGATTTGCAGAGGGCGGAATAATAACTTCAAATGAATTAAAACACAAGTATTTAAAAACACAAGTCTTTAAAAAAACTTTCTGGTGGATTTGAATGTATCCACCAGAGATATATAATATATATCGAGAGAACTCTGTGTAGCAAAAAGCTCACAGTTGCTTACAAATGTTGAACAACTAAGAATGTAGAGAAATGTTAAGAATACAGCTTACAAAATGTTTCTCTCCTTGTATCTCAGTTTGTTATTCTATTTGCTGCTTCTTGGTTTATATATCACCAAGATTACAAATCAATAAGACAAGATAATAAAACAAAAACTATCAAGTCTAATACTATGCTACTTTATTACTCTATTCCAGCATCTTTGAATATCTTCATAATAGCATGGAAATGACAATACTTCTTTGTTCTCTAAAACCCAGTTGAATAGGCTTCCACATTCTATTTGCATACACTCGACGCATGTGACTGTGTTGTCACTGTCAACAGATGTTTGAATTCTTTATCCGTCGAGTTCATGATCATCCGTCGAGTTCATGATCATCCGTCGGGTTGTCTAGTTGATCATCCGTCGAATGGCATTGTTGTTCATTTGTCGGGTAGCAATCTGGCACTTGACTTCATTTCATTTATGCAGGATTACAAGACATCATCTATGTACAATTAATCAACCTATTCTGCATATCTAGTTAAAGTCAACATGACTTGAGTACTACTTACAGAATCTAAACAATGTGTATGCAGAAATGTGCTACAGACTTATTGTTACATAAGCTACTCACTCGATGGATAATAAATCATCATCCGTCGGGACTATATTGAGTCATCCGTCGGGACTATAATCCTTATCAGTCGAGTGCAACATTTTTCACTAAGTAAAATCTATTAAGGTGTTTTGTTAATGAAATCATCAAGTTCACAACATATACACAACAATATTGTTAAGATCTTGATGTTTAGTTAAGTAGATTTAAGGTTGATTGTTGTTGCCTCAAGAACATGATGTTATTTAGAGGAGTTAGTGTGTTGATGATGATATGGTGATTGTTGGTGGTAGTATAAATATTTAAGGCGTAAACGAAACTCCGATCATAAACGTAATCTCCTTAAAACAAACAAAACGTAACTTTAAGTTTCTGCAGAAATTCCCGAAAATGTAAACTGTAATTTCTTGAAATATAACCCTAGTTTATTATAGAAAATTTTATAAAGATCGTTTAGGTTCTTGAATGGCTTGATTCTGATTTACGGATCAAAAGTTATGACCATTTTACTAAAAGTGATTTACTTAAAAGTGTTCATAAATCATGAAATTTTTACAGAGAGTATCATATTGAGTTTCCTAACTGCCATAAAAATTTCAAGTCAAAATAATGATTTTTCAGTTTTATAAAAATATCGGAGCCGAGACCGCGCGATTAGAAACCGTAGAATCCATAAGCGGAGCCGATGGCGAAAATGAAAATGAACTTAAGATTCTTTGAAAAATGAAGCGACCATGATGTGAATAAGGACTTAAAGGAATAATAAGGATAAAATTAGTTGAGAGGGTGCATAATAATTAGCGCATGAGTGTGGGTAGGCGTAAATTAGAGCGGGACCTAATGAAGTGAATTATGTTATGATTATAGATTTTCGAGCGAAACCTAGAGCATCCTCCACCTCGAGATACCCAGGCAAGTTTACGAACCCAACTCCACTTACTGTTGTTTTGTGAAAGGATTATTTTATTATCATTGCATAAATACCATATTTTCCATGATACATAGTTATTGAATTTTTACATAATATAGCGATGTTGTACGATAAATATATGTATCGTAAAATATTTATTTCCTCTTTAAGCGTGATGTATAATTATAAGACCGAGCGTCGGTCGGGATTTTATGATGAAAATCTGGGAATCATTCCGGTGATATTAGGATAATTACAAGTCCATAATAGTATGTTTTAAAGGGACTCAACGTCCACTTACGAAACATTAAAATACCTTGAACTTTTGTTAAAACGATTTCCCAACGATCATATTCTCTCAACTATATTTTATTATTCGAACAGTAAATATTATATACCTATTCCTTTATTATGGGAGAAGTATACTCCAACGATTATTTATTTCAAATCGGATTAAACATTAAAGATTATTGATTGCGTACACATAAACTAGTTGAGGAATAGTATTTTAAGTATTCTTTTAGAGAGTAAACTCATTCAAGTTTAATTTTTTATCGATTATTATTTAATTATTTATTATTCATTAAAGGGTTTATTTATGATTTAAAAATCATAGATCCTGATTTAAAATACTTTCTGATTTTTGGAAAAATTATTCGAATAATTTCAGAACGTCGGAGAATATTATCTCGACTTATTTAAATATTTTGAATATAGTTTCAAAAGAAACTCCCCCTTATATAACAAATATGTTGACAACGGTCAACTCACATCCTTAGTACTTCCTCCGAAAATTCTCAGAAGTACATATATATACGTACATATCCAAGTGTACCTATCAACAAGCAATATGCTTGGGGAACAATATAAGTTCCATAGATATGATGAGATTCTTATAAGGACAAGGAGGGGTAGACTCCAGTACTTCCTGGACTGAGGAGACTACTAATTTACTACCACATGAGAAAGTATTTTATATACTGATGAACATGTGGAGTATGCGTACCTGAGAGGGATGGGCGCAAAACCGTGTCTTGAGAGGGATAGACGCGAAGTGTGTACCTAAGAGGGACGAACACAGAAAAGGCCCGAATGCGGCCAGGGTGATAACCGATAATTAAAGGAAATCGTCCATCTACATGTAGAAAAGGTTACTTTTATCATAGTACAACTGATCATCGTATGCGGTGGCTCCAACGAATGTCCTATTCTTCCAATTGGAATTGTGATGCAATACCGTAACCCAAGCCTAGGTGCTGGGTTTACTATTAAGGTATTCGCAGGATAATAAAATCCACTAAAGAATTATTTTTATAAGAAGGTGTGTGTCACCAAGGAAAAACTAAATTCGAATAAAACATAATGATCATATATGATGTTTTACGTAAGTTATCATATAGTCATTTTTATACTGTACATTATTATGCTGGGCATTATAGCTCACACTTGTTTTCTTAAATTGACACAACACAACAGTGAATCAAGATGCCTACCATGAGAACAACAGCCAGGAAATGGGTAGGAAATGGCCAGCTATTCTGTAGATTGTTTGGTGCTGTACCACATGTAGTCCGAATAAGCTGGATTGGTTTTCAGTTGTTTTTAGTTCGGCTGATTTGTAAGTATGACTTATGTAAGGTAATAAAAAAGAAACTCATATTTGACCGACGGACTAGCCTTACTTAAAGGTTACTCCCCGGTAAGACTTAATTACATTTGGGTTGTAATAATTATCACTTTATGGTTGATTTACTCTAGTTATGAATGGTTCATTTCCAAGACAATAACCTGTAAGTGTGTGTGTATGATTAGTATGGGGTCGTAAAGTGTGAGTATTTATATATTATAGTGTGAGGTATGTGGTTTGTAGTAGTTTAGATGGCGTGGCCTCCGAGATTCCTAACCCCGGATTTTGGGGCGCCGTATAGTTGGTCGAGATTTGTCATTACTATAAGTAATTCATTGGGAGCGGTAAGATGACTTTTGATTGAGTTCGAGATTCGATTCTTGGAGAAGATATTCGTCGGAGAAACTCAGGAGAGTCGTCAGGTTCCTTGTTGAGTGCTGAGAGTAGAGGTAGAAAGTTAGAAAAGAGGCAGAATAAGGGGCATAGCAGATCGAAGTTGTAACATCCCCCAAATTCGGGGTCAGGATTGGGTGTTACCAAACAACTTTGAATAATATAAATCTATATATTAAAATAAATATACAGATTCCCCCTCACTTTCGGATCATTTACAGGTTATGGAATGAAACAAGAATCTAAACATCTAAAATTTTATAACAACTAACTCACATATGATTACCTCTTTGCCATCTTCCTTGTCTTAATTATTTTGATATGTCCAACTTCCTACAGCTGGGATCTCTCCTATTTTTGCTGACTATTATGAGCTATTCACTTTCATCCTCATGTAATACTAAAAGAATAAGGAATAACAAAGCAAGAGTGAGCTGAAATGTAATAACCCCCAAAATTTTCAACCTTTTGTAACCTTTGTGATAGTGTTTTTGCTAAATGAGAAAACTTTTCATGCCACACTATGTAGGGGTTCTGTTATGGATATTCTGAGATTTTATTACTCTATATGGTATATAAGTGTATGTAAAGATCGCCAGAATCCAATTCCGAACACTTTGATTTTTCCCGGAAATCCACTAGATACGGAAAGAATTGAGTATAAGG
Organism: Apium graveolens; assembly: GCF_009905375.1. NCBI lineage: Eukaryota > Viridiplantae > Streptophyta > Magnoliopsida > Apiales > Apiaceae > Apium > Apium graveolens. The sequence continues at coordinate 135,140,816 of NC_133650.1, read as the reverse complement.
TAACAGGATAAAAAGGATTTAAATTAAAGGATTATAAGAGTGGATCATAAAAGGAATATAGTATATTGAGAAAGGTTAAGGGAACCTAAGTAATAAGATCCCGGGTATGATCCCTCAAACGATGAACGAAAATGAAAGTTAAGTGAACCGTATAACAGATCAGCGGTCATTAGGCAAACAATTAAGGAAGTTAATCAAAGGGATTAGAGAGGATGATGTCACCCAACCAATGAGAAGAGGACAAGGAGGGGAAGATGACATCATAACATGACATAAGCATGACATAAGAAGGAAGGAAATGTGGTGGATTGTTAACCACACAAAACCAAGGTTAAATTGGTAATTAACCTAAAATAAAACAAATCTAATTCAATCAACCAAGCCAAACAAATCATTTCTCATCAAAAAAAACTTTTATTCTTCATCACCAAGGCTTGCTCTCGGCTTTTGCCATTTCCAAGAGAAACAAATTTCAAAACTCAAGATCAAGGCTTCCTAAATTGGTAAGATAATTCCCTAGTCATCCTTATGCATAGTTATGGCTATATTATGAGTTTAAGCCTTCAATTCTTTCTCAATCTTCTTCAAGAAATCAATGAAGAAGACAATGAATAGTGATTTCAAAGTTTTTAACTTGATTTTTTCTTGTTTTCCTTTAAGATCCAAGCATCCCTAAGACTTCTCAAGGCTTCTTAAGGCTTCCTAGCTAATCCCACCACTTCAAGGAAGGTATATCATCTCCAAACCCTAGATTCCTTTGTATAATAAGATGATTTTGATTATTATGGTGATATAGTAGCTTAATGCTTGTGGTTTAGAGTTTGGGTTAGAGTGGTAGTGAAATGGAATGGTGAATCTTGTTGTTTTGGTTAAAAGAACTTAAGTATAGTTAAATTCAAGCTTAGGCATAAGTATAAATGTTAATATTGAATTGATTGGGGCTGTTATGATGTGATAAGGATGGACTTTGGTTGTATGAATGGGTTGAGGTTGAATTGTAATGGTTTTTGAATGGTTTAAATTTGGGAAATCGCGTAAACATAGCCGTCGTAATGTCCGATTTACTTTAGACTGTTTTTGTTCATAATATTTGGACCCGAGAACTCCCTGCCTGATTATGATCATTGCCATGTTTAGATAGCTCATGTTACGAGTTTCGTTTTGATATGTAGTTCGTTTAATTCCGATATACGGTTTAGGAGAAACGACCGTTTCAAGTAACGGCGTTTCGCGAACGAAACTTTTCCCCTCGCCTTACTTTGAAACATAGGTTAAAGACCAAAAAGGGTTAATTAATGTATGAAACAATTATGGTAAGTGTGTTAGGCAGTTGGTAAGACACCCGCGAAAGAATCGCCTTGAAACTCATAATGGTTAAATTATTAAAAATGGTGGAGCCGAGGGTACTCGAGTGACTTAAGAGAATCAGTAAGCGCAAAACAAGCGTTAGAGTCTAAGTTAGTTAAAGTATAGATTTACAAGTGACTTTGGTTTAATTCCAACTTACTTGTTGTTTATAGGTTACCAGACTCGTCCCAAGCCTTTTATCACCCCCAGTCGCTCAGGCAAGTTTTCTACCCGTATAACTGTTGTTGTGATGTATATGTGTATATGCATGATCTTGCGATAATTGCATATTTGTTATTAGAAAATTCTTGCGATATATTGTAGCATGTGATATGGTATATTTGCATGCCTGTTTTATATTCTTAATTTATATATCTGTTGGTTAAAATGCTTACAATTGCATAATACCTATGCTAGAGATAAGCGGTATTGAGTTACCCTTAGTGGAGGGGATCAAAAGGTGAAAACATTTTCTAAAACCGGGAGTCGAGGATACCAAGTAGATTTTATATATATATATTTATATATATATGGTTATAGTTTTCCAAACTATTAATCGAATAAGGTTTATTCGGTAACTTTATTTTATTTAATGAATATTATTTGAATATTCATTCGAGGACTTATGACTCTGTTTATTATATTTAATGATTATTAATTGGATATTCATTGGAGGATGTATGACTCCATTTATTTTATTTAATGAATATTATTTATAGTATTCATTTGAGGTATTATGACTCCGCTTATTATTTAATAATATTCTTTATTTTATTAAAGAATAATGTTTCGATAATCAAACTTATTTTCGATTATTCAAATAAAGATAGTACTTTCATATAAGTATATCTTTGGTTATTTAATATCCATTTCAAGTATAAGCTTTAAAACTTCTACTTCGATTATTTTTATAAGGATTATCTTTATGAGAATATTATTTAAATAATAATATTCAGATATTTTCTAATATATCGGGACTGATTTATTTTAATAAATCAGCAGTACTCCAAATATTCTTAAAAATGTTTTCGAGTCTTCAAAATGATTTTTAAAGTTAGAGTGGACCCCAAAACTCATTTTTTTTATATTTAAGATCTTCCTTTCAAAGGGGATTTAAATACTCGCTCAAAACCTGGGGGATCCAGCTCTTTGGTGCATTTTACATTCGCAATGTGGTTGCTGTTTTGAGAAAACAAATGAATTGATTACTTACCCAACGTTCGGGAAGTAAGCCCATCTAATTGAGTCAGCATAAGCGACAGGCCGGGGTACGGTCTATCAAAGTGTAAGTGGCTGGGTGGTAGTCCATCAACGCGTAAGAGGCCGGGTGGCGGTCCAGCACAAGGTCCTTATGTGGCCAGGGTGATGACCGGTGGGGGATTCATCCATCTACTAGTAGAAAAGGTTACTTATTGGTATCTTTGCCTGATCAGCAAGATATCGAGTTTATGCCAAAATTCTTTTCCTTTCCAAAATTCATTGGATGTTACCAACTCTGTTCATACTTTACATAACAGAGGTTCCAGGAAATGTTTAAGAGATATATATGTGGATATATATCGGGACTAAATAAAGTATCTCGTAACTTTATTTCATTCAATAATATTTCAAAGATTGAATCTATTCATGTCTTAACTTGTGGTCTCATCTATGGGATGACTTTTTTTTAAACCTATAATACTTTGAACAGTGGTAGTTCAAGTAGCCTTATAAATGATATAAGTATAGTGAAGTATTTGGTAACTTCATCTTCCTTTAAGCTTATATCCAGTAAGTAATTATCTTACTTTTGATAAAGGTTTTCAGTAAGTTATTTATTAGATACTTGCATTATTGATTACACTATATATTATCTTGCGAGCTGTAAGGCTCACTCTTGCTTTATTTCTTCATCACACAACAACAGTTAGGAAGGATGGCCAGACTCAAGCAGACCCAGCGCAAGCGCGTGGGAAGCGTCCCGCGTCTTCCCGTTGATATTGTAGCTGCTATAGCTGCAGAGGTAGATCTATTGTAGATCAGACCATCTACTTTTGAGAATCAATTATGTATAATTATAACTTGTGGCAGATAATGGCAATTAATTGTAAACTTATTAAGTAATCATTTTGGGTTGTAATAACTTTTAAATTGTGGATTCAAAGACTTGTACTTATTTCGATTTCATCTCTGAGACTATAACGGGTTGTGGTGTGTATTGGTGTGGGGTCACAGCATAAGGTTATTTATTATTAATTAAGTGAAGTGATATTGTGGAAAGAAAGACCGTGATGACCTGGATCCCCGACCCCGGATCTGGGGGTGTTACAGAAATGGTATCAGAGCTAAGCGTTATAAACCTCAGAGATGATGCGACGATATAATAACAAACTCACAAAGATAATAAGAACTCTTGCCAAGTTCATGGTCGAACTACTTAAAGTAGTGCTGACAGTTAAAACCCTTACGGGAACCCTTATAAGTAACATGATAGTAACTTAGCTCGTTTAATGTGTAGGGGCCTGAGATAGAGGACCCTGAGATGTTCGAGCGTGAGCATGATGAGGCACTGCTAGATGTTGAGGATCAGGAGGAGCCTGAGATGGAGGAGGATGAGGAGGACCCCTCAGAGGAGTCAGAGACGGAGGTCATTGCTATTTCAGATGAGGAGGACCCCTCAGAGGAGTCAGAGACAGAGGTCATTGCTATTCCAGAGGAGGAGGACCCGGATGAGGTCCCAGTAGCTGAGGAGCGTGTCAGACCTATGGTAGTGTTTGCTGGTACCCCTTTACCCACACTTCCGGTGGTCAGAGCTCCTACCCCTCCACCACTATCTTGGATCCCTTATGATGACTGCTCAGAGACCCATATTTTCGAGCCTAGGCAGACTGAGGAGGCACCCCCAGCGGCTCCAGATTTACCACCTCTTGACCCTGCCCACAGGCAGTCTTCGTTAGCACATGGCTATGTGCAGGATGTACTGAGGACCCGATTGGCTGTTGCTGAGGCCCGACTGGATGAGGCCAGGAGGGAGTTGGATGCGGAGAGGGCGGGTAGGCGTACCCGAGCTTATGAGACTAGGGCTGATATACCCCGATCCTTGAGGAGGGAGCTGACGGGGATAGAGCTCACGTCCCTAGCGAGACTCAGATCTCTCTAGAGGGACAGGCATGGTAGGATCTTCAGGCGGCAGGCCGACTATATCTTCCGTCGTGCGATGGAAAGGGTATGGGAGCTGACCCGCTCCGGTGTGTGATTCAGGACTGATGATGGAATAGTCTAGTTGTCTAGTTAGCCGAGGCCTTAGTAAGAGCCAATTTTCCAGGATAGTTGACTTGTATATAGCATCCCTTTTTCTAACTAGACAGATAGACTCTTGTGTATCACTTTTGGGACAGATGGCTGTAGCACTGTTGTACTTTTGACCAGATCAAACTATGTATTTCTCGCATTATGTATATATTTGTTTCCTTTCGGTTCAGTTCCTTAGTGACGAGATCACTGTTTTTATCATTATTATTACTGCACTTCGTATTAGAACTGTCATAAAATAATAGAATTGCGATATACGTTCTCCCCATTATAAGAGCTGTGCAAGGCACAATGTTGTATATGATTATGACCTAACGTTGATTTTTCCCAAAAATTTCTTTATTATCAGTATCATGCCGCCAAGAAAGATTGGAACTAGGGCGAACCCTGGATCTGAGGACCAGGGAAGCCATAATCAGGACAATAGAAACCAGGAACACAGTGAAGAGGAAGACGAGGATTATGTGGAACAGGATGACTCCCTGTATGAAGAGGAAGAGGAAACATATGATGTTGAGGGATTTGAGATAGAGGCTGAAGAAGGAGAAACTGAGGTTGAGCAACCAGTACCAAACCCAGGCATGGATCCCATGGGCCAGTTCATGCAACTCCTAAGGCAGAACTTGGAACGTTAACCCAACCCACCCCCTCAAGGAAATAACAATGTTATGGCAAACTCTTTCAGGGCTTTTAAGTCCCTTAAGCCCCCTGAGTTCCACGGATCAGTCGACCCAGTTGAGGCAAGAGCATGGTTAAAGGAAATGGAGAAATCTTTTGAGATTCTGAGTACCGATGAGGCACAGAAGACTGTATTTGCTACCTACCTCCTAAAAGGAGAGGCTAACTACTGGTGGGAGGCCAAGAAAAATATAGAGGCAGATGCTATCATAACCTGGGAGAGGTTCAGTCAGTTATTTCTGGGAAAGTATTTTCCGAGGTTTATGGAAAACCATATGGAGCTCAAGTTCTTGGAGCTAAAGCAGAATAACTTGTCTGTAGCAGAGTACGAAGCGAAATCTACTGAGTTATCAAGGTTTGTGCCGGAGTTTGTGAGCACCGAGGAAAAGAAAGCTAGGAGGTTTCAGCAGGGACTGAAACCGTGGATTCAGAATAGGGTGGCAATCCTTGAGCTTACGGATTATGCCACTCTGGTGCAAAAGGCAACGATTGTAGAAGCCGGAAGTGAACAGATGCAGAAGGAAAGGGAGAAAAAGGGAATAAAGAGTAAAAGTATGAGCATGGGTGGAGGTTCCGCAGGAAGGAGCTTCCCAACTAGATTTAATCGAGGAGCAGTGTCCCTACCGGGAAAGAATACTGGGTTTAAGCGGCCAATAAGCGTGAGTGTGAGCCAGAGCGGCCAGAAGTCAAGAATGTCCTATTCCAACCAGTCTCGACCCCCATTGCCAGCCTGTAACACTTGTGGAATGATGCACACTGGGGAGTGTAAAGGAAAGCCAGTAATCTGCTTTAAGTGCGGTCGGGAAGGTCACTATTCAACTAAGTGCCCTTCATCAACCCCTGCCGTCATTCCAACCACCACTTGTCATCAGTGTGGGCGCCCGGGTCATTGGAAGAGGGAATGCCCAATGAACAAACCAGCAGCTTCGGGAGCAAGCAGGGCTGCTTCCAATAAGCCACCTACTGTAAGGACTTTCAACATGACAGTCCAGGATGCTATGAAAGATTCAGATGTGATAGCAGGTACCCTTTCTCTAAATTCAGTCAGTGCAAACGTTTTATTTGATTCGGGAGCAACTAAATCTTTTATATCAAGGGACTTTGCGCGTAAATTAAGACTTAAAGCTGAACCCTTGATAGAACCCTTACACGTAGAAATAGCCAATCATGAAATTATTCCTGTTAACCAGATTCACCCCGCCTGTGAGATAGCATAGGGGAGCAATCTTTTAGTGTTGATCTGATTCCTTTTAAATTAGGGGAGTTTGATATAATTTTGGGAATGGACTGGCTATCTAGCAATGATGCTCAGATAGACTGTAAAGGGAAGAAAGTTAAGCTAAATATCCCAGGGAAGAAAGAAGTTATATTTAGAGGAAAGAGGCAGACGCAGAAATTTTTGACTATGGCCCAGGCCAGAAGGATGCTACGAAAAGGAAATGAGGCCTACCTAGCCTATGTGGTGGACACACAGAAGGAGGTGACCAACTTACAAGATATTCCGGTAGTAAACAAATTTGAAGACGTATTCCCACAAGACCTTCCGGGATTACCACCCGATAGAGTGATTGAATTTGCTATTGAGTTGGCCCCAGGGACGGCGCCAGTTTCAAAAGCACCTTACCGATTAGCCCCATTAGAAATGAAGGAATTAGCTATCCAATTGCAGGAACTCTTGGATAAGGGTATGAAAAGACCCAGTGTGTCTCCGTGGGGAGCACCAGTTTTATTTGTTAAGAAGAAAGATGGGAGCATGAGGCTGTGCATAGACTATCGAGAGTTGAATAAGCTAACCATAAAGAACAGGTACCCATTACCTAGAATAGACGATCTATTCGACCAGCTAAAGGATGCTGTTTATTTTTCCAAGATTGACCTGAGAACTGGATATCACCAACTAAAGATTAAACCCGAAGATATTTCCAAGACAGCGTTCCGTACTAGGTATGGGCATTATGAGTTCTTGGTAATGTCCTTTGGATTAACCAACGCCCCAGCGACTTTCATGGATTTAATGAATAGAGTATTTAAGAAGTACTTGGACAAGTGTGTGATAGTGTTTATCGATGATATTTTGATCTACTCAAGGACTGAGGCAGAACATGCAGAGCATTTGAGGATAGCTCTAGGAATACTCAGAGAGGAGCAGTTGTATGCCAAATTCTCGAAGTGTGAATTCTGGCAGAATGAAGTACAATTTTTAGGACATGTGATCAATAAAGAAGGAGTATTGGTCGACCCCTCCAAGATAGAGGCGGTCTCAAATTGGGAAAGGCCAACCACACCCACAGAGGTAAGGAGTTTCATAGGATTGGCCGGCTACTATCGTAGGTTTGTGCAGGACTTTGCGAAGATCGCAGCCCCTTTAACACGACTTACTCGTAAGACAGAGAAGTTTGAATGGACGGAGAAATGCGAGAACAGTTTTCAAGAATTAAAGAAAAGGTTGGTAACGGCCCCGGTATTGGCATTGCCGGACGGAAAAGGAGATTTTGTTATATATAGTGACGCGTCGCACAAAGGATTAGGGTGTGTGCTTATGCAGCACGGTAAAGTGATTGCGTATGCATCGAGACAACTGAAGGAATACGAGATTAGATATCCTACTCATGACCTTGAGCTCGCGGCAATAGTATTTGCCTTAAAAATTTGGAGGCACTACTTGTATGGAGAGAAGTGCGAGATTTTCACAGACCATAAGAGCCTCAAGTACATATTTATGCAGAAAGAGCTCAACATGCGCCAGAGGAGATGGTTAGAACTAATCAAGGACTATGATTGTGACATTCTCTATCATCCGGGGAAAGCCAATGTGGTGGCTGACGCCCTTAGTAGAAAGGAAAGACTCAAAATGATAACGACTTCGGAAGAATTGATAAGGGATTTTGAGAGAATGGAAATAGAAGTAAAGGTAACCGGAACCGGAACTGAAAAGCTTTTTGAGATCTCAATGCAACCAGAGTTATTGGAAAAGATCAGATTGTGCCAAGAGAAAATAATGAATGAAGGCAGAGAGTCAATGACTGGAGAGGAGATCTATACTGAGAAAGATGATAAAGGGATAATGAGGTACTCCTACCGGATTTGGGTTCCGAATGTTCAAGAACTTAAAGATGAGATTTTGGATGAAAGCCATAGTTCAAGGTATTCCATTCACCCGGGAAGTACCAAGATGTATAGGGATTTGAAGGAATATTACTGGTGGCCCAACATGAAGAGGGACGTAGCAGAATGGGTAAACAAATGTTTGACTTTCCAAAGAGTAAAGGCAGAGCACCAGAGACCCAGTGGACTTTTACGACCCCTGGAGATTCCCGAGTGGAAATGGGAACAGATAGCGATGGATTTTGTTGTAGGCTTGCCAAGGACGAAAGCCAATCATGACGCCATATGGGTAATTATAGACCGACTGACAAAGTCAGCCCATTTCATTCCTATCAATAAGAGATACACAGTCGATAGACTGGTGGACATTTACCTTAAGGAAATAGTGACGCGACATGGAGTCCCAGCGACCATTGTCTCAGACCGAGACCCAAGGTTCAACTCCAGATTTTGGAAGAGCTTTCAGGAATGTGCGGGGACCAAGTTAAATATGAGTACCGCGTACCATCCCCAAACGGATGGGCAGAGTGAAAGGACCATCCAGACACTAGAGGATATGTTGAGAGTCTGTGCAATAGACCTTAAAGGAAGTTGGGATGATCACTTGCCGTTGATTGAGTTTTCTTATAACAATAGCTTTCATGCTAGTATTGGAATGCCGCCTTATGAGGCCCTGTACGGAAGAAGGTGTCGATCTCCCTTATACTGGGATGAAGTAGGAGAGCGGAAGATGCTCGGACCCGAAGTGGTCCAAAGGACCAAAGACATAGTGGATCTTATCAGAGGACGGCTTGTAGCAGCCCAAGACAGACAGAAGAAATATGCAGACTTAGCCCAAAAGGACAAGGAATATGAAGTCGGGGACTTAGTACTGCTAAAGGTATCCCCTTGGAAGGGATTAATGATGTTCGGAAAGAAAGGAAAACTAAGCCCAAGATACATTGGACCTTTTGAGATATTAAGACGGATTGGAAAGTTAGCTTACGAGCTAGCCTTACCCCCTAACTTGCAACAAGTTCATAATGTGTTCCATGTGTCAATGCTAAGGAAGTATCATCGGGATGCCAGACACATAGTGGAGTACGAGCAGGTGGATATGCAACCAGATCTGACTTACGTGGAGAAGTCAGTAAGGATTATCGATAAGAAGGAGCAGGTGCTTCGGAACAAAGTAATCAAGCTAGTCAGAGTGCTATGGCAGAATCATAATATGGAAGAATCAACTTGGGAACTAGAGAGTGCGATGCTAGAAAAGTACCCCCATTTGTTTTCTATTTGATTCCGGGACGGAATCCTTTTAAGGAGGGGAGACTATAATAACCCCCAAAATTTTCAACTTTTTGTAACCCTTGTGAATAGTGTTTTTGCTAAATGAGAAAACTTTTCATGCCACACTATGTAGGGGTTCTGTTATGGATATTCTAAGATTTTATTAGTACTCTATATGGTATATAAGTGTATGTAAAGATCGCCAGAATCCAATTCCGAACACTTTGATTTTTCCCGGAAATCCACTAGATACGGAATGAATTGAGTATAAGGTAACAGGATAAAAAGGATTTAAATTAAAGGATTATAAGAGAGGATAATAAAAGGAATATAATATATTGAGAAAGGTTAAGGGAACCTAAGTAATAAGATCCCGGGTATGATCCCTCAAACGATAAACGAAAACGAAAGTTAAGCGAACCGTATAACAGATCAGCGGTCATTAGGCAAACAATTAAGGAAGTTAATCAAAGGGATTAGAGAGGATGATGTCACCCAACCAATGAGAAGAGGACAAGGAGGGGAAGATGACATCATAGCATGACATAAGCATGGCATAAGAAGGAAGGAAATGTGGTGGATTGTTAACCACACAAAACCAAGGTTAAATTGGTAATTAACCTAAAATAAAACAAATCTAATTCAATCAACCAAGCCAAACAAATCATTTCTCATCAAAACAAACTTTTATTCTTCATCACCAAGGCTTGCTCTCGACTTTTTCCATTTCCAAGAGAAACAAATTTCAAAACTCAAGATCAAGGCTTCCTAAATTCGTAAGATAATTCCCTAGTCATCCTTATGCATAGTTATGGCTATATTATGAGTTTAAGCCTTCAATTCTTTCTCAATCTTCTTCAATAAATCAATGAAGAAGACAATAAATAGTGATTTCAAAGTTTTTAATTTGATTTTTTCTTGTTTTCCTTTAAGATTTAAGCATCCCTAAGACTTCTCAAGGCTTCTTAAGGCTTCCTAGCTACTCCCACCACTTCAAGGAAGGTATATCATCTCCAAACCCTAGATTCCTTTGTCTAATAAGATGATTTTGATTATTATGGTGATATAGTAGCTTAATGCTTGTGGTTTAGAGTTTGGGTTGGAGTGGTAGTGAAATGGAATGGTGAATCTTGTTGTTTTGGTTAAAAGAATTTAAGTATAGTTAAATTCAAGCTTAGGCATAAGTATAAATGTTAATATTGAATTGATTGGGGCTGTTATGATGTGGTAAGGATGGACTTTGGTTGTATGAATGGGTTGAGGTTGAATTGTGATGGTTTTTGAATGGTTTAAATTTGGGAAATCGCGTAAACATAGCCGTCGTAATGTCCGATTTACTTTAGACTGTTTTTGTTCATAACATTTGGACCCGAGAACTCCCTGCTAGATTATGACCATTTCCATGTTTAGATAGCTCATGTTACGAGCTTCGTTTTGATATGTAGTTCGTTTAATTCCGATATACGGTTTAGGAGAAATGACCGTTTCAAGTAACGGCGTTTTGCGAACGAAACTTTTCCCCTCGCCTTACTTTGAAACATAGGTTAAAGACCAAAAAGGGTTAATTAATGTATGAAACAATTATGGTAAGTGTGTTAGGCAGTTGGTAAGACACCCGCGAAAGAATCGCCTTGAAACTCGTAATGGTTAAATTATTAAAAATGGTGGAGCCGAGGGTACTCGAGTGACTTAAGAGAATCAGTAAGCGCAAACCAAGCGTCAGAGTCTAAGTTAGTTAAAGTATAGATTTACAAGTGACTTTGGTTTAATTCCAACTTACTTGTTGTTTATAGGTTACCAGACTCGTCCCGAGCCTTTTATCACCCCCAGTCGCTCAGGCAAGTTTTCTACCCGTATAACTGTTGTTGTGATGTATATCTGTAAATGCATGATCTTGCGATAATTGCATATTTGTTATTAGCAAATTCTTGCGATATATTGTAGCATGTGATATGGTATATATGCATGCCTCTTTCATATTCTTGATTTATATATCTGTTGGTTAAAATGCTTACAATTGCATAATACCTATGCTAGAGATAACCGGTATTGAGTTTACCCTTAGTGGAGGGGATCAAAAGGTGAAAACATTTTCTAAAACCGGGAGTCGAGGATCCCGAGTAGATTTTATATATATATATATATATGGTTATAGTTTTCCAAACTATTAATCGAATAAGGTTTATTCGATAACTTTATTTTATTTAATGAATATTATTTGAATATTCATTCGAGGACTTATGACTCTGTTTATTATATTTAATGATTATTAATTGGATATTCATTGGAGGATGTATGACTCCGTTTATTTTATTTAATGAATATTATTTATAGTATTCATTCGAGGTATTATGACTCCGCTTATTATTTAATAATATTCTTTATTTTATTAAAGAATAATGTTTCGATAATGAAACTTATTTTCGATTATTCAAATAAAGATAGTACTTTCATATAAGTATATCTTTGGTTATTTAATATCCATTTCAAGTATAAGCTTTAAAACTTCTACTTCGATTATTTTTATAAGGATTATCTTTATGAGAATATTATTTAAATAATAATATTCAGATATTTTCTAATATATCGGGACTGATTTATTTTAATAAATCAGCAGTACTCTAAACATTCTTAAAAATGTTTTCGAGTCTTCAAAATGATTTTTAAAGTTAGAGTGGACCCAAAACTCATTTTTTTTATATATAAGATCTTCCTTTCAAAGGGGATTTAAATACTCGCTCAAAACCTGGGGGATCCAGCTCTGTGGTGCATTTTACATTCGCAACGTGGTTGCTGTTTTGAGAAAACAAATGAATTGATTACTTACCCAACGTTCGGGAAGTAAGCCCATCTAATTGAGTCGGCATAAGCGACAGGCCGGGGTACGGTCTATCAAAGTGTAAGTGGCTGGGTGGCAGTCCATCAACGCGTAAGAGGCCGGGTGGCGGTCCAGCACAAGGTCCTTATGTGGCCAGGATAATGACCGGTGGGGGATTCATCCATCTACTAGTAGAAAAGGTTACTTATTGGTATCTTTGCCTGATCAGCAAGATATCGAGTTTATGCCAAAATTCTTTTCCTTTCCAAAATTCATTGGATGTTACCAACTCTGTTCATACTTTACATAACAGAGGTTCCAGGAAATGTTTAAGAGATATATATGTGGATATATATCGGGACTAAATAAAGTATCTCGTAACTTTATTTCATTCAATAATATTTCAAAGATTGAATCTATTCAAGTCTTAACTTGTGGTCTCATCTATGGGATGACTTTTTTTTAAACCTATAATACTTTGAACAGTGGTAGTTCAAGTAGCCTTATAAATGATATAAGTATAGTGAAGTATTTGGTAACTTCATCTTCCTTTAAGCTTATATCCAGTAAGTAATTATCTTACTTTTGATAAAGGTTTTCAGTAAGTTATCTATTAGATACTTGCATTATTGATTACACTATATATTATCTTGCGAGCTGTAAGGCTCACTCTTGCTTTATTTCTTCATCACACAATAACAGTTAGGAAGGATGGCCAGACTCAAGCAGACCCAGCGCAAGCGCGTGGGAAGCGTCCCGCGTCTTCCCATTGATGTTGTAGCTGCTATAGCTGCAGAGGTAGATATATTGTAGATCAGACCATCTACTTTTGAGAATCAATTATGTATAATTATAACTTGTGGCAGATAATGGCAATTAATTGTAAACTTATTAAGTAATCATTTTGGGTTGTAATAACTTTTAAATTGTGGATTCAAAGACTTGTACTTATTTCAATTTCATCTCTGAGACTATAACGGGTTGTGGTGTGTGTTGGTGTGGGGTCACAACATAAGGTTAATTATTATTAATTAAGTGAAGTGATATTGTGGAAAGAAAGACCGTGACGACCCGGATCCCCGACCCCGGATCTGGGGGTGTTACATGAAATGCCCAGCAAGTATCATAGTTTAGTGTTCAGATATTTGTATCAAATTAAACCACTGGAAACAATTTTCAAATTATTTTATAAACATCCTTGTTCGTTTAAATAATTGAACAAATAAAACATTGGCCCTTATTAGCCTTCCGTTAGAAATCAAATTTCTTTATAAAAGAATAACGAACATTTCACTAATTAATCTCCTGAATCAATTATTTGTTCGGTTTTTTAATCATAAAACTTTTCAAGAAGGAATGCCGTTAATGGCGATCAACAATAAATTAGACTAGACACTAGAACCAACATATGCGCTATACTCTGCTGATCAGTCAGAATATAGAGTGAATCTATGCCCATCCGCATAAACCCACCTCATATCGGGTACCCATGCACTATGGCCTAATAAATAAAGGGTCTAGTCCATCCCTAGCCCTATTTGTACCCATCCAGCCCGTAGAGTATTTTGATGAAAATCAATTTTGGTTAAACCATCATGATTCAGTGTTCGCAAACAACCCAGAATAATATGTATTTGCTCAAGAGATCACAATTCATAATAAGGAAAAAGAACAAAAGGTACTTGCATAATTAAGAGTAATTGCAGCGAAATGTAAAACATTTAAATATTCTGAATTTAGAATAGGGAATAAATATTTGCCTCAATTGATCCGCTTTTTAACTTTCAATCATCATTCTAGTTCACCTCTATTCTGTATCCACTCGTCTCATTACCACACATATTCAGGCTTTACTTTCACTCTCACTGTCTAGCTTTGAATGCCTCGAACTATATGTATCTATCATAAAAGATACTATTTCAATTAACCGACAATATATGATTGTCTAGTCTTTACGTTTATCCTTATCGCCTACCAATTTGATAATAACAGATAAGGATCATCTTTAATCATATAAGGTTTAATAGACACGTGGGCTCAGACCTCACATAACACGTAAACACATAAGGCATGTATCACATAATTCAGGTACCATGTGATTCTGTTCATCGAAATATTCGACTCGATATGAATAAAATTGAAATTGAGTTGAAATACGACTTTTCGATAGTTATGTGACTCAGGGACGTTTACAAAATTAATAGAACTTTCGAAATGAAAGATTTTATGTCTCCAAAGTATTTTTAATAGAAGCGGAATTTTCATCTGAGTCTAGACGCGTTCGTTTCGTATTAAACGAACAAACGATCTATTTATTATGAATAAAATTAGAATAATTCAATTAATAATAATATTAATTGAATTTTAAATACCTATATAAAATTTTTAAAAGCTCAAAATGATTTATAAATCATAATTTGGCTTAATTATAAATAATTATTTTTTATTTAACTATTTATAAAATTAATTAATTAATTAATTAATTTAATCAATTAATTAAATCCATAAATAAATAATTAAAATAAATTATAAATAATTAAATCAATTTTAAATTTTAAAAATAATAAAATAAAATGATTTTCTGAATTTAAAATAATTTAGTTAATTATTTAAAATAATTAACTAATTAAAATTTAAATTTAAATTTATTTTTTAGAATTAAAATAAGATTTTTGAATCATTTTAAAATAGAGAATCCAGAAACAGATTACAGGTGTTTAATTTAGGGGAAATGGGATCAAACCCGGGTCAACCACCTGCTCGAAACCGGGTCGACAAAAACCGACCGGTCGACAAAAACCGACTAGGTCAGCAAGAACACCGACGGTTCTTCCCAGAATCCGGTAACAATCTGGCGAATAGCCGGTTATCTGACAACCACCAGTTTCACTCTGTTTTGCACGGTTTTTGTCCCAATTCGATCAAACTCGTACCAATAACTTGATTCCAGCAAAAACCAACACAATCAGTAGGTATATCACCGATTTCGATCAAAATTCGGCGAGCTTCGAGCTCAATCCGGCCAAGTCGCAATTTCACGAATTCTTAACAAAAATATATGATTTATATATGAAATCAAAACTCAGGAATCCTATAATTTATTTATATCAATCAAACCAACAACATCAACATTTGTAATCTGAAAAATCAAAACTTAGAAACCACAAAACCCAAAAATTCGACTTCACTACTCCAGAGGTTATAATCATCGATTATATATATATATATATATCATTCGATTGTAAATTCAATGATAAAACTTATTCAAGCATCAAAATCAACAAACGATTCATAAATTAAAAAACCCCAATTTCAAACATAAACCCTAAAAATCGAATTTGAAATTCATACCTTTTTGAAATGATTTGATGATGTAATCTTGTAGAGCTCATCGAGAGCTTCGATTTGGATACAAACATCACCTATTTTGCTTTCCAGATCAAGCCAAAACCATGATTTGATTCCAAGAAAACAAATCAGACCCTAACCCTAATTTTCGGAGAATTTTCATAATTTTAATATATTTTTCATGATTTTTATATAATTAAATAATAATTAAATCTATTTATACTTAACAAAATAATATCCCCAAAATTATTTAGGGCCTAATTATATCATTTAATAAAAATATTTAGCCCAAAATTAATAATTAACGGGGAATAATTTTTAATCCAATAAATACAAAAATTATGTCAAAACTTCCCAAAAATTACGAATAACCCAAAAATACAAAATATTAAATATTTCATAGTCTCACTATTTTATAAAAATAAAAATACGATTTTTGTGGGTTTTGATGTCTCGGTAGGGGCCTGGAAAAATTATTTTTCACGAAACAAAACATTTTCTAAATTAACTGGATATTCGGAAAGTCAATATGGTACGCCATATCATGCAAAATAAGGTCAATTGTTCTATACGAGATATCAGCTATTAAAACAAAACCTGGATAGTGTAACTTTTCATATAAATTCATTTAACACGTAATAAAATACTCGAAAATATTCCGAACCACACGGAACACAAACAACGCATAACAGATAAACTTTCATCACCAATCATAATTTATAATTTCATAAATCACATAATACTCATTTAATATAACACAAAGCAATCATAAATTCTCGGTTGTTATAGAAGTCACGGAAGAAAGGACAATCCAAAGATCACAAGGATATTGTTTTTTGAAATTGTCAGAAGAAGTATCATTTCAGGAATCAGTGCATGGCTCCCGCGGCTCCTAAAGGAAAGAGTAAAGAGGATAATTTAGCTAACGTAGTTGAAGAAGTGGTGGATGATGATGCTTTTATTTGTTATGTTGAATGTTTGGTTGAATTATGGGTTATGGATTCTGGTGCATAATTCCATGCCACCCTTTTCAAGGATTTAATGTTAAATTTCAAAGTTGGAAATTTTGGTAAAGTTCATCTTTCTGATGATAAGACTTTGGATATAGTGGGAATGGGAGATATTAATCTCGTAACCTCTTTGGGAACTAGTTGGACGTTCAAAGATGTACGGTACATTCCTGGACTGAAGATGATGTTGTTATCTGTGGGTCAGTTAGATAAGGAAGGGTATCGAGTTACTTTCAGAGACGGACATTGGAGGGTTATAAAGGTGAATCTAGTTATTTCCCGTGGAAAGAAAAAGGGGACTTCGTACATTGTTGAACAATCTAGCTATGAAGCAAATTCAGTTGCTAATGAGATTGAGTCTTCAACTTTGTGGCACCAAAGACTTGGTCTTATGAGTGAAAAAGGTAAGAAGCTGTTAACTTCAAAGGGGAAGATTCCAGAGTTGAAGAATATGGAAGTTGGATTCTATGAGCCATATGTTCTTGGAAAGCAGAATCGTGTTATTTTTGCAAAATCAGGGAGGACCCCTAAGGGTAAGAAGTTAGAGCTAGTCCATACAGACGTATATAGTCCAATAACAGTTACGTTGTTGGGAAGATCTCGCTACTATGCCACTTTCATTGATGATTCCACTAGAAAGGTATGGGTTTATTTTTTGAAGAATAAATCAGATGTGTTTGCTACTTTCAAGAAGTGGAAAACTGGAGGTAAAAATCAGACCGGTTTAAAGGTGAAGAGTTTGATGTCAGATAATGGAGGTGAATACAGTAGTGATAAGTTTAAAATCTATTGCGCGGAATTTGGGATTAGAATGATTAAAACTATTCAGAGACACCACAAAAGAATGGTATTGCAGAGCGCATGAATAGAACCTTGAATGAGAGGGCCAAAAGTATGAGATTACATGCAGGGTTGCCAAAGATGTTTTGGGCTGATGCAGTTAGCACAACAACGTATCTCATAAATAGAGGACCTTCAATTCCTTTGAGGTTCAAGAACCCTGAAGAAGAGTGGCAAGAAAAAGAGGTAAATCTTTCATACTTGCGAGTTTTTGGTTGTGTTTCTTATGTGTATGTTAAAGATTCCGATAGGGACAAGTTTGATCTGAAAGCAAAGAAGTGTATCTTAATTGGTTATAGCTCAGATGATATGGGTTACCGTTTATGGGATGAACTGACTAAGAAGGTCATTAGAAGTAGAGATGTTACTTTTAATGAGAATGCAGTGTATAAGGATAAGCTTGTAGTCGATTACGAGTTTACAAAGGAACAACCTAAGAAAGAGAAAGAAGTGCTTGAAGATATTACATAAATAGATCTTCTAGGAAATGGTGGGAGTTCAGAGAATGTTAATGATAGGGTTCCAGTAACTCCACAGACCGAGGTAAGAAAATCTAGCAGAAGTGTAAGGCTACCACAAAGATATGCTCCTTCAGCATATTATATGTTATTGACCGAGGATGGGGGCCTTAGTGTTATTCAGAGGCAGTACAAGTGGATGATTCAGTTCAGTGGAAATCAACCATGGATGAAGAGATGACTTCTCTTGAGAATAATGAGACTTGGTCTTTAACAGAGTTACTAGCAGGAAAAAAAGGCTTTACTGAATAAGTAAGTGTTCAGGATCAAAGAAGAATATGATGAAATCAAGAGATACAAGGCGAGTTTAGTAGTAAAGGGTTATCAACATAAAAAGGGTATTGACTATAGCAATATATTTTCTCCCATTGTTAAGATGACTACAGTTAGAATTGTGCTAAGTATTGTGGCTGCAGAGGAGTTACATCTAGAGCAACTAGATGTTAATACCACGTTCTTACATTGTGATCTTGAGGAAGACATCTACATGGTTCATCCAGAGGGATTTTAGGTAGCTGGGAAAGAAAAACTTGTTTGCAAGATTATAAAAAGCTTTTATGGTTTAAAGAAAGCACCAAGACAATGGTACTTGAAGTTTGACAGCTTTATGATGAAGAATGGGTACACGAGGAATTCTATGGATCATTGTTGCTACTTTAAATAGTTTGATTCATCTTATATCATATTGTTTTTGTATGTTGATGACATGTTGATAGCAGGATCAAACATGAGGAAAATCAACAGGTTAAAGAGACAGATGTCTGAGGAGTTTGAGATGAAGGATATGGGTGCAGCAAAATAGATACTTGGTATAAGCATAATAAGGGATAGAGATGAAGTTATTTTAAAATTATCTGAAGAGAAGTTTGTTGAGAAATTATTGCAGAAATTCAGTGTCAGGGATGCGAAGACCAGAAGTACACCGTTGGCGAGTAACTTATTGTAACATTTGTATGGATTATTTTATTATTGTAACATTTTTATGTCTTTAAATATAATAGCAACCTGTACGATGCACATACTCATTGTAACATTTGTATGGATTATTTTATTATTGTATAAAAATAAATTATAAAAAAATAAAACTATATATTATTGAGATTAATGAAGTTATAATATTTATGTACTATTTTGTATGGAATTTTACGTTAGTGAATGATTGAAAATTTAAATCGTTAAAATTTTAAAAATTCCACGTGCTACGACTTATAGGTCTTTTTACTGAGTTTTGAATAGCAGTAATGCATGAGCATGATTGTATGTAGATGATTTCGTATTTGGTATTGCTTTTTTATAATATCCTTTTTTTAAAAAAATCTTGATTTATTAAATATTTTATTATATTTTAATTTAAATTACTAAAATTAATACCAAAACAAAGTTTAAACAAATTTAATTTATTAAAATAAATAATGTATCTAATATAACTACAAACTCTATGAACTATTATGCAAACTTAATTTCTAAATAATATCACTACAAGAATTGTCATATATGTTATTATTAATACACATAATATAGGAATGTGAATGTCGTATCTACCTACCTATCTACCTACCTATCTACCTACCTATCTACCTAGCAATCTACCTACCTATCTATCTACCTACCTACCTACCTAGCTATCTATCTATCTACCTATCTATCTACCTACCTACCTACCTAGCTATCTATCTACCTACCTACCTAGCTACCTACCTACCTACCTACGTACCTACCTACCTACCTAGCTATCTATCTACCTACCTACCTAGCTACCTACCTACCTACCTACGTACCTACCTACCTACCTACCTAGGTACCTACCTACCTACCTAGCTATCTACCTATCTACCTATCTACCTATCTATCTAGCTAGCTATCTATCTATCTATCTATCTATCTATCTATCTATCTATCTATCTATCTATCTATCTATCTATCTATCTATCTATCTATCTATCTATCTATCTATCTATCTATCTATCTATCTATCTATCTA